>NC_084586.2:23830000-23842500 GCF_033978685.3 Nerophis lumbriciformis | reverse complement strand
TAAGTCTAACTTGTGACTGTCTAACTTTTGACTAAGTCTAACTTGTGACTCAGTCTTACTTCTGACTAAGTCTAACTTGTGACTCAGTCTAACTTGTGACTCAGTCTAACTTGTGACTCAGTCTAACTTCTGACTAAGTCTAACTTGTGACTCAGTCTGACTTGTGACTCAGTCTAACTTGTGACTCAGTCTAACTTCTGACTCAGTCTAACTTGTGACTAAGTCTAACTTGTGACTCAGTCTAACTTGTGACTCAGTCTAACTTGTGACTAAGTCTAACTTGTGACTCAGTCTAACTTGTGACTCAGTCTAACTTGTGACTCAGTCTTACTTCTGACTAAGTCTAACTTGTGACTCAGTCTGACTTGTGACTCAGTCTAACTTCTGACTCAGTCTGACTTGTGACTAAGTCTAACTTGTGACTCAGTCTAACTTCTGACTAAGTCTAACTTGTGACTCAGTCTTACTTCTGACTCAGTCTAACTTGTGACTAAGTCTAACTTGTGACTCAGTCTAACTTGTGACTAAGTCTAACTTGTGACTCAGTCTTACTTCTGACTAAGTCTAACTTGTGACTCAGTCTTACTTCTGACTCAGTCTAACTTGTGACTAAGTCTAACTTGTGACTCAGTCTAACTTCTGACTAAGTCTAACTTGTGACTCAGTCTTACTTCTGACTCAGTCTAACTTGTGACTAAGTCTAACTTGTGACTCAGTCTAACTTCTGACTAAGTCTAACTTGTGACTCAGTCTTACTTCTGACTCAGTCTAACTTGTGACTAAGTCTAACTTGTGACTCAGTCTAACTTCTGACTAAGTCTAACTTGTGACTCAGTCTTACTTCTGTCTCAGTCTAACTTGAGACTACGTCTAACTTCTGACTAAGTCTAACTTGTGACTCAGTCTGACTTGTGACTCAGTCTAACTTGTGACTAAGTCTAACTTGTGACTCAGTCTAACTTCTGACTCAGTCTAACTTGTGACTAAGTCTAACTTGTGACTAAGTCTAACTTGTGACTCAGTCTTACTTCTGACTCAGTCTAAGTTGTGACTCAGTCTAACTTGTGACTCAGTCTAACTTGTGACTAAGTCTAATTTCTGACTCAGTCTAACTTGTGACTCAGTCTAACTTGTGACTCAGTCTAACTTGTGACTCAGTCTTACTTCTGACTCAGTCTAACTTGTGACTCAGTCTAACTTGTGACTCAGTCTTACTTCTGACTCAGTCTAACTTGTGACTCAGTCTGACTTGTGACTCAGTCTAACTTGTGACTCAGTCTTACTTCTGACTCAGTCTAACTTGTGACTCAGTCTAACTTGTGACTCAGTCTAACTTGTGACTCAGTCTTACTTCTGACTCAGTCTAACTTGTGACTCAGTCTAACTTGTGACTCAGTCTTACTTCTGACTCAGTCTAACTTGTGACTCAGTCTAACTTGTGACTCAGTCTAACTTGTGACTCAGTCTTACTTCTGACTAAGTCTAACTTGTGACTCAGTCTGACTTGTGACTCAGTCTAACTTGTGACTCAGTCTAACTTGTGACTCAGTCTAACTTGTGACTCAGTCTTACTTCTGACTAAGTCTAACTTGTGACTCAGTCTGACTTGTGACTCAGTCTAACTTCTGACTCAGTCTAACTTGTGACTAAGTCTAACTTGTGACTCAGTCTAACTTCTGACTCAGTCTAACTTGTGACTAAGTCTAACTTGTGACTGTCTAACTTTTGACTAAGTCTAACTTGTGACTCAGTCTTACTTCTGACTAAGTCTAACTTGTGACTCAGTCTTACTTCTGACTCAGTCTAACTTGTGACTAAGTCTAACTTGTGACTCAGTCTAACTTGTGACTCAGTCTAACTTGTGACTCAGTCTAACTTCTGACTAAGTCTAACTTGTGACTCAGTCGGACTTGTGACTCAGTCTAACTTGTGACTCAGTCTAACTTCTGACTCAGTCTAACTTGTGACTAAGTCTAACTTGTGACTCAGTCTAACTTGTGACTCAGTCTAACTTGTGACTCAGTCTAACTTGTGACTAAGTCTAACTTGTGACTCAGTCTAACTTGTGACTCAGTCTAACTTGTGACTCAGTCTTACTTCTGACTAAGTCTAACTTGTGACTCAGTCTGACTTGTGACTCAGTCTAACTTCTGACTCAGTCTGACTTGTGACTAAGTCTAACTTGTGACTCAGTCTAACTTCTGACTAAGTCTAACTTGTGACTCAGTCTTACTTCTGACTCAGTCTAACTTGTGACTCAGTCTAACTTGTGACTCAGTCTTACTTCTGACTCAGTCTAACTTGTGACTCAGTCTAACTTGTGACTCAGTCTAACTTGTGACTCAGTCTTACTTCTGACTAAGTCTAACTTGTGACTCAGTCTGACTTGTGACTCAGTCTAACTTGTGACTCAGTCTAACTTGTGACTCAGTCTAACTTGTGACTCAGTCTTACTTCTGACTAAGTCTAACTTGTGACTCAGTCTGACTTGTGACTCAGTCTAACTTCTGACTCAGTCTAACTTGTGACTAAGTCTAACTTGTGACTCAGTCTAACTTCTGACTCAGTCTAACTTGTGACTAAGTCTAACTTGTGACTGTCTAACTTTTGACTAAGTCTAACTTGTGACTCAGTCTTACTTCTGACTAAGTCTAACTTGTGACTCAGTCTAACTTGTGACTCAGTCTAACTTCTGACTAAGTCTAACTTGTGACTCAGTCTGACTTGTGACTCAGTCTAACTTGTGACTCAGTCTAACTTCTGACTCAGTCTAACTTGTGACTAAGTCTAACTTGTGACTCAGTCTAACTTATGACTCAGTCTAACTTGTGACTAAGTCTAACTTGTGACTCAGTCTAACTTGTGACTCAGTCTAACTTGTGACTCAGTCTTACTTCTGACTAAGTCTAACTTGTGACTCAGTCTGACTTGTGACTCAGTCTAACTTCTGACTCAGTCTGACTTGTGACTAAGTCTAACTTGTGACTCAGTCTAACTTCTGACTAAGTCTAACTTGTGACTCAGTCTTACTTCTGACTCAGTCTAACTTGTGACTAAGTCTAACTTGTGACTCAGTCTAACTTGTGACTAAGTCTAACTTGTGACTCAGTCTTACTTCTGACTAAGTCTAACTTGTGACTCAGTCTTACTTCTGACTCAGTCTAACTTGTGACTAAGTCTAACTTGTGACTCAGTCTAACTTCTGACTAAGTCTAACTTGTGACTCAGTCTTACTTCTGACTCAGTCTAACTTGTGACTAAGTCTAACTTGTGACTCAGTCTAACTTCTGACTAAGTCTAACTTGTGACTCAGTCTTACTTCTGACTCAGTCTAACTTGTGACTAAGTCTAACTTGTGACTCAGTCTAACTTCTGACTAAGTCTAACTTGTGACTCAGTCTTACTTCTGTCTCAGTCTAACTTGAGACTACGTCTAACTTCTGACTAAGTCTAACTTGTGACTCAGTCTGACTTGTGACTCAGTCTAACTTGTGACTAAGTCTAACTTGTGACTCAGTCTAACTTCTGACTCAGTCTAACTTGTGACTAAGTCTAACTTGTGACTAAGTCTAACTTGTGACTCAGTCTTACTTCTGACTCAGTCTAAGTTGTGACTCAGTCTAACTTGTGACTCAGTCTAACTTGTGACTAAGTCTAATTTCTGACTCAGTCTAACTTGTGACTCAGTCTAACTTGTGACTCAGTCTAACTTCTGACTAAGTCTAACTTGTGACTCAGTCTGACTTGTGACTCAGTCTAACTTGTGACTCAGTCTAACTTGTGACTCAGTCTTACTTCTGACTCAGTCTAACTTCTGACTAAGTCTAACTTGTGACTCAGTCTAACTTGTGACTCAGTCTTACTTCTGAGTCAGTCTAACTTGTGACTCAGTCTAACTTGTGACTCAGTCTAACTTGTGACTCAGTCTGACTTGTGACTAAGTCTAACTTGTGACTAAGTCTAACTTGTGACTAAGTCTAACTTGTGACTCAGTCTGACTTGTGACTCAGTCTGACTTGTGACTCAGTCTAACTTGTGACTTAGTCTAACTTGTGACTCAGTCTGACTTGTGACTCAGTCTTACTTCTGACTCAGTCTAACTTGTGACTAAGTCTGACTTGTGACTCAGTCTTACTTCTGACTCAGTCTAACTTTTGACTAAGTCTGACTTGTGACTCAGTCTAACTTGTGACTCAGTCTTACTTGTGACTCAGTCTAACTTGTGACTCAGTCTAACTTGTGACTCAGTCTTAAATCTGACTCAGTCTAACTTGTGACTCAGTCTAACTTGTGACTAAGTCTAACTTGTGACTCAGTCTGACTTGTGACTCAGTCTAACTTGTGACTCAGTCTGACTTGTTACTCAGTCTAACTTGTGACTCAGTCTGACTTGTGACTCAGTCTAACTTGTGACTCAGTCTGACTTGTTACTCAGTCTAACTTGTGACTCAGTCTAACTTGTGACTCAGTCTTACTTCTGACTCAGTCTAACTTCTGACTAAGTCTAACTTGTGACTCAGTCTAACTTGTGACTCAGTCTTACTTCTGACTCAGTCTAACTTGTGACTCAGTCTAACTTGTGACTCAGTCTAACTTGTGACTCAGTCTGACTTGTGACTAAGTCTAACTTGTGACTAAGTCTAACTTGTGACTAAGTCTAACTTGTGACTCAGTCTGACTTGTGACTCAGTCTGACTTGTGACTCAGTCTAACTTGTGACTAAGTCTGACTTGTGACTCAGTCTTACTTCTGACTCAGTCTAACTTGTGACTAAGTCTGACTTGTGACTCAGTCTAACTTGTGACTCAGTCTTACTTCTGACTCAGTCTAACTTGTGACTAAGTCTGACTTGTGACTCAGTCTAACTTGTGACTCAGTCTTACTTGTGACTCAGTCTAACTTGTGACTCAGTCTAACTTGTGACTCAGTCTTAAATCTGACTCAGTCTAACTTGTGACTCAGTCTAACTTGTGACTAAGTCTAACTTGTGACTCAGTCTGACTTGTGACTCAGTCTAACTTGTGACTCAGTCTGACTTGTTACTCAGTCTAACTTGTGACTCAGTCTGACTTGTTACTCAGTCTAACTTGTGACTCAGTCTGACTTGTGACTCAGTCTAACTTGTGACTAAGTCTAACTTGTGACTCAGTCTGACTTGTGACTCCCGCTTCCTCTCAAACTTCCAGGTCTACTTTTCTCCTGTCAGGATTTCACAGCTCTGGAACTTTCCTGGCAGACATTTGAGGACAGAGGAGGAGGCGTGTTGTGTGGGCGTGGCTCCGCCCTCTCACCTTTGACCTGCTCATCTTCTCTCCTCTGCAGGTCTCAAAGCTGCTGGCCACCTTCCACCAAGACCTGACCTCGTTCTTCTTTTTCTGCAGGTCTCAAAGCTGCTGGCCACCTTCCACCAAGACCTGACCTCGTTCTTCTTTTTCTGCAGGTCTCAAAGCTGCTGGCCACCTTCCACCAAGACCTGACCTCGTTCTTCTTTTTCTGCTCAGGTTTCTTCTGCCCTCTTTTTTGTCCACATACACCCATCCACCACCTGATTCTCTTTCAACCGCTGCCAAGACCTGGACCACACTGCCATTAGTCCCAGGTCAAGGTTCACATAGAGACTGGCATTTTAAGACGTGGACCACGCTGCCATTAGTCCCAGGTCAAGGTCCACATAGAGACTGGCATTTTATCAATCAATCAATCAATCAATCAATGTTTATTTATATAGCCCTAAATCACAAGTGTCTCAAAGGGCTGCACAAGCCACAACGACATCCTCGGTACAGAGCCCACATAAGGGCAAGGAAAAACTCACCCTGGACCACACTGCCATTAGTCCCAGGTCAAGGTCCACATAGAGACTGGCATTTTAAGACCTGGACCACGCTGCCATTAGTCCCAGGTCAAAGTCCACATAGAGACTGGCATTTTAGGATGTGGACCACACGGCCATTAGTCCCAGGTCAAGGTCCACATAGAGACTGGCATTTTAGGATGTGGACCACACTGCCATTAGTACCAGGTCAAGGTCCACATAGAGACTGGCATTTTAAGACCTGGACCACACTGCCATTAGTCCCAAGTCAAGGTCCACAAAGAGACTGGCATTTTAAGACCTGGACCACGCTGCCATTAGTCCCAGGTCAAGGTCCACAAAGAGACTGGCATTTTAAGACGTGGACCACACTGCCATTAGTCTCAGGTCAAGGTCCACATAAAGACTGGTATTTTAAGACGTGGACCACGCTGCCATTAGTCCCAGGTCAAGGTCCACATAGAGACTGGTATTTTAAGACCTGGACCACGCTGCCATTAGTCCCAGGTCAAGGTCCACATAGAGACTGGCATTTTAAGACCTGGACCATCACTGAACTCTGCTAAGCAATGTGGTCTACATACAACACACAAAGACAAAGATACGTTTCAAAGGGCCAATTTATTTCAGGCCAGAAAAAATTGACAAAAGTATTTGAAATAGCTGCAACATAACATAGATAAGTAACAAACAGCACAATAACAACATAGCTGTAAAGCTGGCTTCATTTAAGGAAGGCACACATGACATACACAAAGCCTAACCAAGCATTTTTTTCTCTCAAGGAATTGTAAAATAAAATCATGTCTTCAGGAGATCAACACGGTACTGAAGCCCAGAACACTCTACGCATTTCCCCAGTTTTAGTTGAGAGAAAAGGAAAGATTTGCCTGGCCCACTAGGATCCCTCTTTATGTTTGTGAACTTTATAGTCTATACATTTAGAGTGATGTGATAATCAAACACTCTAGAAGTCTAGAATGAAAGAGTATATAAGAGAATTGACAGAGTGTGTACCTTCAGTGCTGAATGATGAGCAGAGGCAGAGTTTGGAGTGTCTTCTTTAGCTTGCTTTCCATGTCCATGTCCACTGTGTCCAGGTACTTGGAAAATGTTTTCTTGCCATTTGCTGTTTGACGCCGGTATCATGCTAAATAGCTGCCTGAAAGCGGGTGACTCCACTGTAGAAATAGCCTGCATGTCTTCTAGCACATACGCTGCAATGGCTCTATCAATGTTGTCCTGGCTAGCATTGCCTCCGTTAAAATCCAGCCGCTGCTGGAGGTGGAGGTGAAGTGTATCTCTCTTTACTAGTTTCGTCGAAGCATGTTGCTTTTGTAGCTGTTTCAGCAGATTTTAATTGCTGTTTTGGGCAGTAAATAGGATCTTTGATCCAAGACACAACTTACATTTAACTAAAATGTTCTTTTCTTTGTGCTCGACAAAAGAAAAGAAGTGAGAATATCTCCATGTTAAGAAACTCGACTGGGGCTCCGTTGTTAGTAAACACAGACAATAACGCTGATAACAACCTCACTTCTATCAACTATAACAGGCTAGCCAAGTTTTTAACATATATATATATATATATATATATATATATATATATATATATATATATATATATATATATACACATACATACATACATACACACACAAACATACATATATATATATTATATATATATATTCATATATATATATATATATATATATATATATATATATATATATATATATATATATATATATATATATATATATACCGTATATGCATATACATGTATGTACTGTATATATAATTTCAATGTGTTTTTTTTTAACTGTCATTGCTTAAAAATAATAATGTATTAAAATCAATTATATGAATTATTGACATATTTAAGTCTCTGAAAATATTCCACTTTGAATATATTTTTTTTGGTGTTTCTGCCATTAAAAAACAGGGTTTTGACAAAAAGGGCATGAAAGATAAAACAATAATAATACTTCAAGTATGGACACAAAAATCTGAAGTTTATCCAGAGATTTAAACCTTGAATAAAATACAAATAATAATAATAATATATGACTTATTTTTAACATTTTAATGACTGAGACCCTTTTGGGTCCCAGGGACCAAACTTGAGGGGAGCCCTAAAAATAATACAAAATATATCTTGTATTGGTTTTGGAAATGAAGCATTTTCAGATAACTTTTTTCAGTGGGAAAAGTTTGGACATCCGTCCATCCATTTTCTACCGCTTGTCCCTTTCGGGGTCCGTGAACCACAATGAAGACTTTGGTTCCCTCCCTAAACCTAAACCTTGTCTTTTCAACTATCTCCAGTTCCCAAAACCAGCTGCTCACACTTGTAAATGTCCCTGTGTGTGTGTGTGTGTGTGTGTGTGTGTGTGTGTGTGTGTGTGTGTGTGTGTGTGTGTGTGTGTGTGTGTGTGTGTGTGTGTGTGTGTGTGTGTGTGTGTGTGTGAGTGTGTGTGTAGCCCTGACCCGGCCCGGACCAAATGAGAACAATGTGGAGCGTGGGAGGCCGCCAGAGGACTTAGTGGTTCCAGGGCTCGTCAGAAGCGAGCAGGGCTGACAGGAGGAGGACCAGCCAGGTCCAAACGGCGGAAGCTCCGAGCGTGCTGTTTGATTGTTGGGGGAGGGGCGGGGGGGAACCAGACCACGCCGAGCTGTAATAACTCTGAGACCGGGGGGCCGTAAGACGATAGCCCGGCGGGATTTAGTCTACCCGCCGAGACTTAATCTGCCTTCCCGTCTGGCCGTGTTTGTGTGGACAGAACCGCCAACTATGGAACTATGTGACCGTGATGGAGCGCAGACAGGAGGTGTTTGTGGTCCCGGGGGTCCCGGGTCAGCCAGAGTGCCCTCAACTCTCTTCTGTTTGTGTGCCCAACACTCCTTTACACATTACCCACAAACCCCTTGGAAGTCTACTTTCTGTTCCACTACTTCCTGTTCCACTACTTCAACTACTTCCTGTTCCACTACTTCAACTACTTCCTGTTCCACTACTTCAACTACTTCCTGTTCCACTACTTCAACTACTTCCTGTTCCACTACTTCAACTACTTCCTGTTCCACTACTTCAAGTACTTCCTGTTCCACTACTTCTAGTACTTCCTGTTCCACTACTTCAACTACTTCCTGTTCCACTACTTCAACTGCTTCCTGTTCCACTACTTAAGTACTTCCTGTTCCACTACTTCCTGTTCCGCTACTTCAACTACTTCCTGTTCCACTACTTCAACTACTTCATGTTCCACTGCTTAAGTACTTCCTGTTCCACTACTTCAACTACTTCCTGTTCCACTACTTAAGTACTTCCTGTTCCACTACTTCAAGTATTTCCTGTTCCACTACTTCAACTACTTCCTGTTCTGCTACTTCAACTACTTCCTGTTCCACTACTTAAGTACTTCCTGTTCCACTACTTCAAGTATTTCCTGTTCCACTACTTCAACTACTTCCTGTTCTGCTACTTCAACTACTTCCTGTTCTGCTACTTCAACTACTTCCTGTTCCACTACTTCAACTACTTCCTGTTCCACTACTTAAGTACTTCCTGTTCCACTACTTCAACTACTTCCTGTTCCACTACTTCAACTGCTTCCTGTTCCACTACTTAAGTACTTCCTGTTCCACTACTTCCTGTTCCGCTACTTCAACTACTTCCTGTTCCACTACTTCAACTACTTCATGTTCCACTGCTTAAGTACTTCCTGTTCCACTACTTCAACTACTTCCTGTTCCACTACTTAAGTACTTCCTGTTCCACTACTTCAAGTATTTCCTGTTCCACTACTTCAACTACTTCCTGTTCTGCTACTTCAACTACTTCCTGTTCCACTACTTAAGTACTTCCTGTTCCACTACTTCAAGTATTTCCTGTTCCACTACTTCAACTACTTCCTGTTCTGCTACTTCAACTACTTCCTGTTCTGCTACTTCAACTACTTCCTGTTCCACTACTTCAACTACTTCCTGTTCCACTACTTAAGTACTTCCTGTTCCACTACTTCAACTACTTCCTGTTCCGCTACTTCAACTACTTCCTGTTCCACTACTTCTAGTACTTCCTGTTCCGCTACTTCAACTACTTCCTGTTCCATTACTTAAGTACTTCCTGTTCCACTATTCTAGCACTTCCTGTTCCACTACTTCAACTACTTCCTGTTCCACTACTTCAACTACTTCCTGTTCTGCTACTTCAACTACTTCCTGTTCCACTACTTCAACTACTTCCTGTTCCACTACTTCAACTACTTCCTGTTCCACTACTTCTAGTACTTCCTGTTCCACTACTTCAACTACTTCCTGTTCCACTACTTAAGTATTTCCTGTTCCACTAATTCAAGTACTTCCTGTTCCACTAATTCAAGTACTTCCTGTTCCACTACTTCTAGTACTTCCTGTTCCACTACTGCTAGTACATCCTGTTCCACTACTTAAGTACTTCCTGTTCCATTACTTCAAGTACTTCCTGTTCCATTACTTCTAGTACTTCCTGTTCCACTACTTCTAGTACTTCCTGTTCCACTAATTCAACTACTTCCTGTTCCACTACTTCAACTACTTCCTGTTCCGCTACTTCAACTACTTCCTGTGCTACTACTTCTAGTACTTCCTGTTCCACTAATTCAACTACTTCCTGTTCCACTACTTCAACTACTTCCTGTTCCACTACTTCTAGTACTTCCTGTTCCAGTACTTCAAGTACTTCCTGTTCCACTACTTCAACTACTTCCTGTTCCACCACTTCAAGTACTTCCTGTTCCACTACTTAAGTACTTCCTGTTCCATTACTTCAAGTACTTCCTGTTTGACTAGGTAATAATTGCCATCTGGCAACCAGTGTGCTGATCACTAGCTGTCAACTACTGCGCTAGTTGCCAGCTGGCTACTAGCACGTTAATTACTAGCTGGCTATCAGCTTGCTGATCGCTGGCAACCAGTGTGCTTATCGCTAGCTGTCAAATAATGCGCTAATTGCTGGCTCTCTACGAGCAAGTTAATTACTAGCTGTAAACTAGAGTGCTAATCACTGGCTGGCAATTAGCACGCTAATACCTAGCTGGCAAGTAGAGTGCTAATCGCTAGCTGCCAACTGGTATGTTAATCAACAGCTAGAAGCTAACGCACTAATCACTCGCTGGCCAATGGCATGCTAATTGCTCGCTGGCAACTAGTGCACTAATCGCTGTCAAAACTTATTCATATTGGATCACCATTTAAGGTAGAGATGCACACCTCTAGTATGCATATATATATATATATATCAGTGACGTGCAGTCAGGGGAGGCAGGTGAGACAGGGCCTCACCTGACTGCATGGAAAGAAAAAAAATGTCAAAAGAAAAAAAATGTATTAAATAGTTATATGTATCCAGTGATTATACTATAAAGTTATTTTCCATTTAACTTCACCAGTTTTAGATTATTTTTATTCAAAATCGCTGAATTTTCACATTTGCCGTTCAAATACTGAGAAGAGATTTGCGGTGAGGCAGCAGCCAGTTGAGGCACGTCACTCAGTGCCTCAACATGGATTGCGCAATGACTGGGCTAACTGCTGGCCTGCTGTGCAGTGAGAGTGTATTGCTATATGAATTATATCATACATTTACATAGTTTAGTTAGCTGAGGTATATAATGTACAGTGTATTTTGTCAACAACTGTATGTGTGTAAAGTATTTCTTGTGCTGAGCGATCATAAAACGGCTGCAAAAGATGCACTGGCTGAGGCTCCAGTAGCCCCGCCTCCCGCACCCCCGCCGTAGAATTGTTATATCAACTAAAGCCCACACTTAAACTTTCCACGTGCAAGATTGAATCTATTTTAAAAAATTATTTCATAAGAAGCCAAAAAGTCCAAAAACAATAATGTTGGTGTTGGAGGAGTTGTGAATGACTGCAGGGACACAACATTAGGTACACCTGCAGACTGCAGGTGTACCTAATTCACAACTTCTCCAACAAGAACATTATTGTTTTTGCACTTTTTGGCTTCTTATTAAATAACTTTTGTAACCTATTTTCATGGGCTTTCCTCTCTGTGATGTTAAGTTCCTGTTATGCGCTGTTATACAGTATATGCCTTGAGCTCTTATTTTGAAGGCGCTAAGAGCGGAAGTGATGTCACGTTGCGTAGGTTTTTGAAAGAAGGTAAATAAAGTGGTCCTGGTGTAAACTGGAGCCTCCGTGTTTGTTATTTTGTAGTTTCATACAGTATAGGCCACATTTATAAACCCTCGGTTACACTTTTTTAAATAGATTCAATCTTGCACGTGGAAAGTTGAAGTGAGGGCTTTAGTTGCGGCGCATGGACTTAATTTATAAGTAAAGGTAAGACCATAATAACGTTTTTTTTTATTAAATGTACTTTTTTGTGTGCTACAGTTTGTATGTGTAAAGTTAAAGTTAAGTTAAAGTACCAATGATTGTCACACACACACTAGGTGTGGTGAAATATGTCCTCTGCATTTGACCCATCCCCTTGATCACCCCCTGGGAGGTGAGGGGAGCAGTGGGCAGCAGCGGTGGCGGCGCCCGGGAATAATTGTTGGTGATTTAACCCCCAATTCCAAGCCTTGATGCTGAGTACCAAGCAGGGAAGAATGCTGGTATGAGCTTTTAAACATAACCCGTTAACTGCTGCCAATCAAATGGTGAATAAGAT
>NC_084586.2:23790000-23827500 GCF_033978685.3 Nerophis lumbriciformis | reverse complement strand
GCGGGAGAAAAAACCGAATCCCAGCCCGGGGGAGGGTCTGCTAAGAATGGTGCACACGTACGTCTGCTTCTCACTTTCCAGGAGGCGGAGGTGTCGCAGGAAGTGGATTGTGAGTCCATGGGCGTGCAGCTGGAGAACTGCTGCTCCCGGGGGCCTAATCCTCCGGGCTTGAGCTGGGATTTGGACCTGCAATGCTTCCGGCTCAAAGACGGGATCCTGAAATTGCTGCTTTAACAGAAACTCATAGCTGAAGGACATTTGAAGGAAATAGTAAGTCGCCTTTTGGAGCAAAATAATGCAGAAAAGTAACAACCTTTAAGAAATAGGTCTGGGTTCTGAGAAGATTCAAAGACAGACTTGGGCTACAAAGAATATCAACGCTTTGGAAGGCAAAGGTCTCGTTTTAAAGTTAAACTACCAATGATTGTCTCACACACACACACACACACACACACACACACACACACACACACACACACACACTAGGTGTGGTGAAATCTGTCCTCTGCATTTGACCCATCACCTTGTTCACCCCCTGGGAGGTGAGGGGAGCAGTGAGCAGCAGCGGTGCCGCGCCCGGGAATCATTTTTGGTGATTCAAGCCCCAATTCCAACCATTGATGCTGAGTGCCAAGCAGGGAGGTAATGGCTTCCATTTGTTGTAGTCTTTGGTATGACTTGGCCGGGGTTTGAACTCACGACCTAGCCATCTCAGGGCGGACACTCTAACCACTAGGCCACTGAGCAGGTTTTATTGATGGATCGTTCCTTGGACCTCCTGTGGTCACGAGCTTGGGGCGGTCACTCAGGTACTAAGATAGCATAAACCAGCTGCCAAAATGAATTCCCTTCACAGGGTGCTGGACTCAGACTGGGAAAGACCCGTTTCTGGGACAAGTTGGGACACCTATGAAAAGCGGCTATGACTTTTAGGGGGCAGAAGTGACTTGAAAGGGATTAGAAATACTTGTCTGAACACAAGAAAGTCTTCGGACTTAGGAAATGACCAACAGACTTGGAAGTCCCAAGGTCCAAAAAGATCCTCAAAGCAAAAGTCCTGGTTCCCCAGAGGGCCTTCTTGGCTACCCAGTTTGCTATTGCTTTTATTTGGGGCATTCTGGGACCTTTCTGGACCCCTTTAGGCCCAAATGGGGTCCATTCGAACCTTGTGGATACTTTAAAAACAAGGTAGGGTTCGGGTTTGTGGAAAAAAACCTCAAACTCTGTCATATTTTTTTCTGAACCCTAACCCAGTCGCAAAAGAACCAAAATGGTCCCAAAGATAAATGGGGTTGTTAAAAAGGTCTTAAGTGCATCAATAAAGACTTGCAATCCAGGACTCTTTGGGTCCTTTTCATAGATTTTGGAGCATTGAGACGTTAGGGTCATTTTTTGCTACTTTGGGACTATTTGAGGTACTTTGGGTCATTTTGTGCATCTTTGGGACTATTTGAGGTACTTTGGGTCATTTTGAGCTACTTTGGGACTATTTGAGATACTTTGGGTCATTTTGAGCTACTTTGGGACTATTTGAGATACTTTGGGCCATTTTGAGCTACTTTGGGACTATTTGAGGTACTTTGGGTCATTTTGAGCTACTTTGGAACTATTTGAGATACTTTGGGTCATTTTGAGCTACTTTGGGACTATTTGAGGTACTTTGGGTCATTTTGAGCTACTTTGGGACTATTTGAGATACTTTGGGTCATTTTGAGCTACTTTGGGACTATTTGAGATACTTTGGGTCATTTTGAGCTACTTTGGGACTATTTGAGGTACTTTGGGTCATTTTGAGCTATTTTGGGACTATTTGAGCTACTTTGGGTCATTTTGAGCTACTTTGGGACTATTTGAGGTACTTTGGGTCATTTTGAGCTACTTTGGGACTATTTGAGATACTTTGGGTCATTTTGAGCTACTTTGGGACTATTTGAGATACTTTGGGTCATTTTGAGCTACTTAGGGACTATTTGAGATACTTTGGGTCATTTTGAGCTACATTGGGACTATTTGAGATCCTTTGGGTCATTTTGAGCTACTTTGGGACTATTTGAGGTACTTTGGGTCATTTTAAGCTACTTTGGAACTATTTGAGATACATTGGGTCATTTTGAGCTACTTTGGAACTATTTGAGATACTTTGGGTCATTTTGAGCTACTTTGGGACTATTTGAGGTACTTTGGGTCATTTTGAGCTACTTTGGGACTATTTGAGGTACTTTGGGTCATTTTGAGCTACTTTGGGACTATTTGAGATACTTTGGGTCATTTTGAGCTACTTTGGGACTATTTGAGGTACTTTGGGTCATTTTGAGCTATTTTGGGACTATTTGAGCTACTTTGGGTCATTTTGAGCTACTTTGGGACTATTTGAGGTACTTTGGGTCATTTTGAGCTACTTTGGGACTATTTGAGATACTTTGGGTCATTTTGAGCTACTTTGGGACTATTTGAGGTACTTTGGGTCATTTTGAGCTACTTTGGGACTATTTGAGGTACTTTGGGTCATTTTGAGCTACTTTGGGACTATTTGAGATACTTTGGGTCAATTTGAGCTACTTTGGGACTATTTGAGGTACTTTGGGTTATTTTGAGCTACTTTGGGACTATTTGAGGTACTTTGGGTCATTTTGAGCTACTTTGGGACTATTTGAGATACTTTAAATAAATGATAAATGATAAATGGGTTGTACTTGTATAGCGCTTTTCTACCTTCAAGGTACTCAAAGCGCTTTGACACTACTTCCACATTTACCCATTCACACACACATTCACACACTGATGGAGGGAGCTGCCATGCAAGGCGCTAACCAGCACCCATCAGGAGCAAGGGTGAAGTGTCTTGCTCAGGACACAACGGACATGACGAGGTTGGTACTAGGTGGGGATTGAACCAGGGACCCTCGGGTCGCGCACGGCCACTCTTCCACTGCGCCACTGGCGCAGGGACGGCGTGGTACTTTGACTATTTGAGGTACTTTGGGTCATTTTGAGCTACTTTGGGACTATTTGAGGTACTTTGGGTCATTTTGAGCTACTTTGGGACTATTTGAGGTACTTTGGGTCATTTTGAGCTACTTTGGGACTATTTGAGGTACTTTGGGTCATTTTGAGCTACTTTGGGACTATTTGAGGTACATTGGGTCATTTTGAGCTACTTTGGGACTATTTGAGGTACTTTGGGTCATTTTGAGCTACTTTGGGACTATTTGAGGTACTTTGGGTCATTTTGAGCTACTTTGGGACAATTTAAGTGTTCATTTAGCTGCTGTGCAACAATTTTTTCGAGGATTTTGGAAATAAAGGGAAGGTGGGACACCAGCCAGTAGTTTACCGTGAGGTCAGGATGGAGGCTAGACCTTTTGAGCAGAGGATGAATAACCACTTTTTTGAATGCTAAGGCAACAGTGCCACTCGTTCTTGGCGCTAACTTGCCAGGTGCTAGCGTGTTAGCATTTTAGCCGTTAGCCTCCTCTTATATTGCACACATTTACATGGTATGATGTAAAACCAGCATAGAACTTCTCCTTTGGTACATAGCGCTAACTTGCTAGGTGCTAATTGTTAGCATTTTAGCTGTTACCCTGCTCTTATAGTGCATACATTTAAATGGTATGATGTAAAACCAGTATAGAACTGCACTTTTGGTACTTGGCGCTAACTTGCTAGGTGCTAGTGTTAGCATTTTAGCATTTTGCATGTCACATTGATATTTAGCTTAGCATAAACCATTCCGGATTGAGTTTAGCAATCCACAAAATTTACAAAATGCATCAAATTGGTCGCATGAATTTTCGCTGAGTGGACAGGTTTGCACTCTCCTGCCTTGGCATCTTCATGACTTGGTGGCATCTTCATGACTTGGTGGCATCTTCATGACTTGGTGGCATCTTCATGACTTGGTGGCATCTTCAACATCTCGCTGATCCAGGCTGTGGTACCATCATGTTTTAAGACGGACACAATCATTCCAGTGCCAAAAAAAGGGTTAGGGTTAGGGTTAGGGTTCCTGGACTTCAGCTCAGCATTCAACACCATCATCCGGCAGCACTTGGTGAGCAAACCTTGGATTCAGTACCCCCCTTTGCAACTGGCTGCTTGACTTCCTCACAGACAGACCCCAATCTGTGAGAGTGGGCAACAACACCTCCAGTGCCATCTCCCTGAGCACCGGCTCCCCCCAGGGCTGCGTCCTGAGTCCACTGCTGTTCACGTTGATGACTCATGACTGCTGCACCAGGTCCACTACTAACCACATTGTGAAGTACACGACAGTAGTGGGCCTCATCCCTGACAACAACCACATGGACTACAGGGAGGAGGTGAAACATCTGCTTGACTGGTGCAGAACCAACAACCTGGTCCTGAATGTCAACAAGACCAAGGAGATCATGGTTGACTTCAGGAAGCACCAGTCCAGCCACGCTCCACTCGGCATCAACGGCACAGCAGTGGAGATAGTAAGCAGCACCAAGTTCCTGGGGGTGCAGATAACTGACAATATAACCTGGTCCCTACACACTTGTAAAAAGAGCTCAGCAGCGCATGCACTTTTTGCGTGGGATGAAAAGAGCACAGCTCTCTCAGCACATTCTACAGAGACCACCTGCATCTCTGTCTGGACTGGAGCCTGCAATGCCTCAGACTGGAAGTCTCTCCAGAGAGTGGTGAGGACGGCGGAAAAGATCATCAGGACTCCTCTTCCTCCTATCCAGGAGATGGCAAAAAGCCGCTGCCTGACCAGGGCTCAGAAAATCTGCAAAGACTCCTCCCACCCCCACCAAGGACTATTTTCACTGCTGGACTCTAGAAAGAGGGTTAGGGTTAGGGTTCTCCGAAGCAGAACCTCCAGGTTCTGTAACAGCTTCTTCCCTCAGGCCGTAAGACTCTTGAACGCATCATCATTAAATTAAAGTATCCCCTCAACTCCTCCCAAAATGGATTAACTTGCAGGAATAAAAAAGACAATATAACATACATCCATAAACGTGGACGCATGTGAAAAAGTGCAATATATTTATCTGTACAGTAATCTATTTAATTATTTATATATATTTATATATATTTATTTATTTTATATATATATTTATATATTATTTATATATATTTATTTATTTATTTATATATGCACCTTATTGCTTTTTTATCCTACACTATCATGACTTTATGTAATGAAATGTTGTTCTTATCTGAGCTGCAAAGTTCAAATTTGAATGACAATAAAAAGGAAGTCTAAGTCTAATCTTCATGACTTGGTGGTGTTGCCAAAAGCAGCTCTGACATTTCCCTGCTCTGCAGTGAAGAGCAGCAGTCAAAAAAAGCAGACTTGGGGATGAGGTCATGGTTTAGCGTACAGTCGGAGGTCAATGGAAGAGGTTTGTGTGCTCATGTTGTTGTTGTTTTTTGCATGCGCGGCTCTTTTTGCGGGTGTGAAGGATTGTGACCTCACTCCCCCCCCCTCCCCCGGCCCTATGGTCCTCACACTGACAGGTCCACTATTGTTCCAGCACCGCGTGGGCTCCCATGTGGTAGAAATCATCCGCCCACGTGCTGCCCCAGACATGAAACCATATACCCTCAGTCTGTGGGCTGCACCGCTGATGAAAGACACACACACACACACACACACACACACACACACACACACACGTCAGACGCGCAAAGGCCTCGCTGGGTCGCTTCCATGGAGAGACGACCAGCGCGGTGGTTGAGTGGATGGCCGGCTCCGCTGCGAGCACTTTTGGTTCCGCTCAAGGCGGCTTTGGCCGTAAGCCAGGCCAGGAGAACACGGTCCCCACTTGGCGCACGGTCCCCACTTGGCGCACGGTCCCCACTTGGCACACGGTCCCTACTTGCACGTCATTACAAAACCAGGAGCGGGACTTTCAAGTGTGTGACTGCATCTCCGTTTATTCAAGTCAGTATTTGATAACTCTTTATCTCACAATATTACTAACTTTTTTCTTAAAAAAAAAACTAAAAAACTTTTTCTCAAAATATTTTGGACTTTAATCTTGTAAAATTACATAATTTAGTTTTATAAAATAACAAAAATAATTTGGTTCCTCTTGGCTCCCCTTTGGTTTATTACACATGACTAATAAGCAGGGGTGTCCAAAGTGTTGTTACACATGATTAATAAGCAGGGGCGTCCAATGTGTTATTACACATGATTCCAAGTGTTATTACACATGATTAATAAGCAGGGGCGTCCAAAGTGTTATTACACATGATTCTAAGTGTTATTACACATGATTCCAAGTGTTAGTACACATGATTCCAAGTGTTATTACACATGATTAATAAGCAGGGTTGTCCAAAGTGTTGTTACACATGACTAATAAGCAGGGGCGTCCAAAGTGTTGTTACACATGACTCCAAGTGTTATTACACATGATTAATAAGCAGGGGTGTCCAAAGTGTTATTACACATGACTCAAAGTGTTATTACACATGATTAATAAGCAGGGGTGTCCAAAGTGTTATTACACATGACTAATAAGCAGGGGTGTCCAAAGTGTTATTACACATGACTCAAAGTGTTATTACACATGATTAATAAGCAGGGGTGTCCAAAGTGTTATTACACATGACTAATAAGCAGGGGTGTCCAAAGTGTTATTACACATGACTAATAAGCAGGGGTGTCCAAAGTGTTATTACACATGACTCCAAGTGTTATTACACATGCCAAATAAGCAGGGGTGTCCAAAGTGTTATTACACATGACTCCAAGTGTTATTACACATGACTAATAAGCAGGGGTGTCCAAAGTGTTATTACACATGACTCCAAGTGTTATTACACATGATTAATAAGCAGGGGCGTCCAAAGTGTTATTACACATGACTAATAAGCAGGGGTGTCCAAAGTGTTATTACACATGACTCCAAGTGTTATTACACATGATTAATAAGCAGGGGCGTCCAAAGTGCAGCCAGTAGCTCATTTTTTAACAGCCCGAGGCACAATTGTAATATTAGCATGTTAGCTTTTTTGTTAATTTTGCAGGTATACAACTCAGCATCAAATATGTTGTGAATGCTACCTGTTAGCATGCTAACAACATTACATACATGGTATGATATAAAAGTGCTAAAGAACGCTACTTTTGGTACTTAGCACTCACTTGCGCTGTATTAGCATGCTAAGTGTTAGCATTTGAGTTGTTTGCCTCCTGTTAAATGAAATACATTTATTGTAGACGATATGATGTGAAACTACTATAGAACTACACTTTTGGTACTTGGCGCTAACTTGGAAGGTGCTAGTCATTATCCTTCTGTTGCTAATATATTGTAAAACCACTATAGAACTTTACTTTTATTACTAAGGACTAACTTTATTCTCCAGTAAAAAAACAACAACAAACATTTACTATATTTTTGGTTCTTGGCGCTAACTTGACAGCCATTATCCTCCTGTTACTAATATGTTGTAAAACCACGAGAGAACTTTACGTTTGGTACTTAACATTAAGTTGTTTGGTGTTAGCATGCTAACTGCTAGCATGTTAGCCGTTATCTTGCTGTTAAGTGAAATACATTTCTTATAGACGATATGATGTAAAACTACTGTAGAACTACACTTTTGGTACTTGGCACCAACTTGCAAGGTGCTAGCCGTGTTAGCACCTTAGCCGTTAGCCTTCTGTTGCTAATATGTTGTAAAAACACTATTTTTTTAATTGTTTAGGACTAACTTGCTCCCTAACTGTTAGCACTTTATTCTCCTGTTAAATAGCACACATTTACTGGATGAAAACTACTATAGAAATATACTTTTGCTACTTAGTTTCAACTAGTTTGGTGTTAGCATGCTAACTGTTAGCACTAAAATGTGAAGCCCTAAAAGAAACGCCATCTGGGTCTGAAGCGCTGGGCCAGAAGTTAGCGGACCGTTCAAAATGTCTTTGTGGATTTTTCTACTTCTCTTATTTTGCTTTGGTGTTGCCGTGGGCAACCGTCACCGTGACAACCAACACTAGCGTTGTTTTGAAAGAGGTGGAGCTATTTGATGCTAACCTTAGCTTGTTATGCTAGCCAGCAGGAGTTGACTTTTACCAAAACAACATTGTTTGTTGGGCTGTTTATTCTGGGCCCCCTGTGCCCCCCTGTGGCCCCCTGTGGCCCCCTGTGGCCCCCTGTGGCCCCCTGTGGCCCCCTGTGCCCCCCGGTGCCCCCCTGTGGCCCCCACAACCTTTTTTATGACAGCACCTGTTGTCCCGACTGCACGCAGCCATCTTGGAACCCCACCGTTTGAAAGTCAAATTGCTGGAATTTAGGAGGCGGGGGCCGTTAAAGCGAGGGCCACTAAAGGGCTTCTCATGGCAACTTAAAAGGTTGATAGGTGACATAACACCTGGAATGAAAGGTCAGGAAAAAGAGGTATTGCACTAAGAAATTAACTTAGTTTGTCTTTCTGGCTGCTAACATAAAGATGATTTATTACAGCAGGGGTGTCCAAAGTGTGGCCCCGGGGGCCATTTGGGGCGCCAGGATGATTTGTTTAAGGGCCTGCAGCACATTCCAAAAATACTGCCCAAAAAAGCAGACACAAAAAGGTGGAATAAAAGAACAAAGAGGTGAAATGTGAGCAGAAAAAAGTGCAATGTGGACTATAATTCAACTGACTATAATAACACAATGTGGACTAAAATTCAACTGACTATAATAACACAATGTGGACTATAATTCAACTGAACATAATAACACAATGTGAACTATAATTCAACTGACTATAATAACACAATGTGGACTATAATTCAACTGAACATAATAACACAATGTGGACTATAATTCAACTGACTATAATAACACAATGTGGACTATAATTCAACTGAACATAATAACACAATGTGGACTATAATTCAACTGACTATAATAACACAATGTGGACTATAATTCAACTGACTATAATAACACAATGTGGACTATAATTCAACTGACTATAATAACACAATGTGGACTATAATTACATTTAATATAATAACACAATATGGACTATAATTCAATTGAACATAATAACACAATGTAGACTATAATTCAACTGACTATAATAACACAATGTGGACTATAATTCAATTGACTATGCTAACACAATGTGGACTATAATTCAACTGACTATGCTAACACAAAAGCTGCCATGAAGGCTGCTTTTTGTCTGTCAAATATAATAATGAATCAAAATCAATGTTGTTGTGAATGATTGATCTAGTCAAGACTACAATTTCACTTTGATAAACGTTTTGGGGGAAATATTTCATGTTTTGTGTGTTTGCTATTAAAACATTCTCTATGACAAAAAGAACATAAAAACAAACAAAAAAAACAGACAAAAACATTTGATAACATTTATAATGAATGGATAGCCCTGCGATGAGGTGGCGACTTGTCCAGGGTGTACCCCGCCTTCCGCCCGATTGTAGCTGAGATAGGCTCCAGCACCCCCCGTGACCCCAAAGGGAATAAGCGGTAGAAAATGGATGGATGGATGGATAGATAATTGATAACATTTATAATGAATGATAGATAATTGATAACATTTATAATGAATGATAGATAATTGATAACATTTATAATGAATAGATAGATAATTGATAACATTTATAATGGATGGATTGATAATTGATAACATTTATAATGAATGGATAGATAATTGATAACATTCATAATGAATGGATAGATAATTGATACAATTTATAATGGATGGATAGATAATTGATAACATTTATAATGAATTGATAGATAATTGATAACATTTATAATGGATGGATAGATAATTGATAACATTTATAATGAATGGATAGATAATTGATAACATTTATAATGAATGATAGATAATTGATAACATTTATAATGAATGATAGATAATTGATAACATTTATAATGAATGATAGATAATTGATAACATTTATAATGAATAGATAGATAATTGATAACATTTATAATGGATGGATTGATAATTGATAACATTTATAATGAATGGATAGATAATTGATAACATTTATAATGAATGGATAGATAATTGATAACATTTATAATGAATTGATAGATAATTGATAACATTTATAATGGATGGATAGATAATTGATAACATTTGTAATGAATGGATGGATAATTGATAACATTTATAATGAATGGATAGATAATTGATAACATTTATAATGAATGGATAGATAATTGATAACATTTATAATGAATGGATAGATAGTTGATAACATTTATAATGAATGGATAGATAATTGATAACATTTATAATGAATGGATAGATAGTTGATAACATTTATAATGAATTGACAGATAATTGATAACATTTATAATGAATGGATGGATAATTGATAACATTTATAATGAATGGATAGATAATTGATAACATGTATAATGAATGGATAGATAATTGATAACATTTATAATGAATGGATAGATAATTGATAACATTTATAATGAATGGATAGATAATTGATAACATTTATAATGAATGGATAGATAATTGATAACATTTATAATGAATGGATAGATAATTGATAACATTTATAATGAATGGATAGATAATTGATAACATTTATAATGAATGGATAGATAATTGATAACATTTATAATGAATGGATAGATAATTGATAACATTTATAATGAATGGATGGATAATTGATAACATTTATAATGAATGGATAGATAATTGATAACATTTATAATGAATGGATAGATAATTGATAACATTCATAATGAATGGATAGATAATTGATACAATTTATAATGGATGGATAGATAATTGATAACATTTATAATGAATTGATAGATAATTGATAACATTTATAATGGATGGATAGATAATTGATAACATTTATAATGAATGGATAGATAATTGATAACATTTATAATGAATGATAGATAATTGATAACATTTATAATGAATGATAGATAATTGATAACATTTATAATGAATGATAGATAATTGATAACATTTATAATGAATAGATAGATAATTGATAACATTTATAATGGATGGATTGATAATTGATAACATTTATAATGAATGGATAGATAATTGATAACATTTATAATGAATGGATAGATAATTGATAACATTTATAATGAATTGATAGATAATTGATAACATTTATAATGGATGGATAGATAATTGATAACATTTGTAATGAATGGATGGATAATTGATAACATTTATAATGAATGGATAGATAATTGATAACATTTATAATGAATGGATAGATAATTGATAACATTTATAATGAATGGATAGATAGTTGATAACATTTATAATGAATGGATAGATAATTGATAACATTTATAATGAATGGATAGATAGTTGATAACATTTATAATGAATTGACAGATAATTGATAACATTTATAATGAATGGATGGATAATTGATAACATTTATAATGAATGGATAGATAATTGATAACATGTATAATGAATGGATAGATAATTGATAACATTTATAATGAATGGATAGATAATTGATAACATTTATAATGAATGGATAGATAATTGATAACATTTATAATGAATGGATAGATAATTGATAACATTTATAATGAATGGATAGATAATTGATAACATTTATAATGAATGGATAGATAATTGATAACATTTATAATGAATGGATAGATAATTGATAACATTTATAATGAATGGATAGATAATTGATAACATTTATAATGAATGGATGGATAATTGATAACATTTATAATGAATGGATAGATAATTGATAACATTTATAATGAATGGATAGATAATTGATAACATTTATAATGAATGGATATAGGTTTAAGAGTTGAAAAAAATTGCATGACTTATTTTCAACACTTTTTAGAGTGGGACCATTTTGGGTCCCTTGGCATTTTAGTGGGGTTTCATTTCAAACTGGCATTGCTCAAAAAATAATAATGAATCAAAATCAAAGTTGTACTAATTATTGACCTAGTCAAGACTCCAATGACTTCACATGTAATATTTCACTTTGATGGACGTTTTGGGGGAAAGATTTCATGTTTTGTGTGTTTGACGTCTTCTTTGACAAAAAAGGTTATAAAACAAACAAATGCAACTTATAGTCAACAGAAACATATCAAGTTGATTCAAAGACTTAAGTGTTGAAAGTCAGAAATAAATCATGTATTTGAACACTTTTATGAGTGGAGCTTCTTTTCATCACCAACTATTTTAGTGGGATTTATTTTTTAATGTGTCAATGCTTCAAAAACAATCATGAATCAGAATCAATGTTGTTATGAAGTAATGACCAACGACTTCACATCAAACATTACACTTTCAACACTTTCTGGACGGAAAATATTGCATATTTTGTGCGTTTGCTATTAAAAAAGTTTTCTATGACAAAAAGGCCATAAAAATCAGACAAAAATATTTGATCATTTATAATCCAAGGATAGAAATTTAAGAGTTGAAAGTAAGTATTTTTTTTAAATGGCATGACTTATTTTTAACACTTTTTAGAGTTATTTAGCATTTTAGTGGGATTTGTTTTCATCTTTAAAAATCAATGAATTGTTGACTGCAATTACTTGACATCAAATATTCCACTTTCAACAATCATTTTGGGAAAAATATTGCATATTTTGTGTTTGCCATAAAAAAACCAGTTCTCTTTGACAAAAATGCATAAAAGAAATCAACAAAAATATTAAAAATATAATAAATCTGAAGTCAAACTAGAGATTTAAGTGTTGAAAGTAAAAAATAAAATATTATATGGCTTATTTTGAACAGTTTTATGTGTGGGAGGTTTTTTTTATATAAACTGCCTTTGCTCAAAAATATCAATGTTGTTATGAATTATTGACACATTCAAATATTCCACTTTGGAGGTTGGAAAATATTGGATATTTTGTGTTTTTGCCATAAAGAACAGAGTTTTCTTTAAATAAATAAAAAAAAATGCTGAGAACATAATAAAATTAAACTTCATATGGATAGATGAATCTGAAGTTGATTTAGAGATATAAACATTGAAAGGAAGAAAAAAAAATACTTATTTTTAAAATGTTTATGACTGAGACCATTCCTATATATATATATATATATATATATATATATATATATATATATATATATATATATATATATATATATATATATATATATATATATATGTATATGTCAGTGCACATTCATCTGAGCGCAGCTCCAAGAGTGCGCCAGACCGGCGGCAGCAAGCAGCTGCAATCAATCGCCGGCAATCGGCACACCTGGAGCTGATGATCAGACCCGCCTTCACAAGCCTGCACAACCTGCCATTCACAATTTTTTTTACTTTAATCCTGTAAAATGGCAAAAGAAAATCTTCAAAATGTTCTTCAAACTGTATTTTCTGTCTCAAAATATTCCTACAGTGCAGAATTATTTTACTACTTTTTGTCTCACAATATTACTAACTTTAAAAAAAAGTATTGTATAAATACATCATTTTGTCTTGTAGTTTAAAAAAAAATCTCACAAATATTCGGAAATATTCTTGAAAACATTTTCCAACAATATTGCAACTTTTTCCCTAAAAATGTACAACTTTTTTCCACAATACATATGACTTTAATCCTGTAAAATTACATGATTTTTTTTTTGTTAAAATGTTAACTTTCTTCTTCAAATATTTCTACACAATTGCCATACATCACTTTTTTTTCTCACAATATTGCATTTTTATACAAAAATAAATAAATAAATATTTGACTTTAATCTTGTAAAAATACAAACCGTAATTTTGTGTTGTAAAATTAAATAAAAATTCTCAAAATAACCCTAAAAATTCTTGTATGGAAAATTTTTGCCACAATATTGCAACTTTTTTGTTCTAAAAAAAAAGAAGATGACTTTTTTCACAATATTTTTTACTTAAATCCTGTAAAATGTCAAAAAATGTTTTTCAAACTGTGTTTTTTGTCTCAAAGTATTCCTACAGTGCATAATTATTTTACAACTCTTTATCTCACAATATTACTAACTTTTGTCTTAAAAAAAAATAAGTACTTTTTCTCAAAATATTTTGGACTTTAATCTTGTAAAATGACATAATTTTGTTTTATAAAATAATAAAAATGATCTCAAAAACATTCCTAAAAATTCTTGAAAACTTTTCCCCAAAATATTGCAACTTTTTCCCTAAAATTATATATGACTTTTTTTTTTACAAGATATTTGACTTTCATCAAGTAAAATGGCATTTTTCTCACAATATTGTGTTTTTAAACAAACGGAAAAAAACAAAACATTATCACAATATATATGACTTTAATCCTGTAAAATGGCATACATTTTTTGTTTGTAAAATGTTAACTTTTTTCTTCAAATATTTCTACACAATTGTCATACATCACTTTTTTTTCTCACAATAATGCATTTTTATACAAAAATAAATAAATAAATATTTGACTTTAATTTTGTAAAAATACAAACCATAATTTTGTGTTGTAAAATTACATAAAAATTCTCAAAATAATCCTAAAAATTTTTGTATGGAAAATCTTTGCCACAATCTTGCAACTTTTTTGTTCTAAAAAAAAAGAAGATGACTTTTTTCACAATATTTTTGACTTTAATCCTGTAAAATGTCAAAAAATGTTCTTCAAACTGTGTTTTTTGTCTCAAAGTATTCCTACAGTGCATAATTAGTTTACAACTTTTATCTCACAATATTACTAACTTTTTTCTTAAAAAAAATCTCAAAATATATAATAATCTTAAATAATATCTCAAAAACATTCCTAAAAATTCTTAAAAACTTTTCCCCAAAATATTGCAACTTTTTCCCTAAAATTATATATGACTTTAATCAAGATATTTGACTTTAATCAAGTAAAATGGCATTTTTCTCACAATACTGTGTTTTTAAACAAACGAAAAAAAAAACATTATCACAATACATATGACTTTAATCCTGTAAAATGGCATAATTTTTTTTTTTGTAAAATGTTAACTTTTTTCTTAAAATATTTCTACACAATTGTCATACATCACTTTTTTTTCTCACAATATTGCATTTTTGTACACAAATAAATAAATAAATATTTGTCTTTAATCTTGTAAAATTACAAATTGTAATTTTGTGTTGTAAAATGAAATACAAATTCTCTAAATAATCCTTAAACGGAAACTTTTTGCCACAATATTGCAACTTTTTTGTTAAAAAAAAAAAGATGACTTTTTTCATAATATTTTTTATTTTAATCCTGTAAATGTCAGGTTTGTCCTTGACAGTTTGGTTGTGTTTTGGTTTTTCCTCTGTGTTTGTGTTTGTTTCCTGTCAGCACTTTTGTTTTGCTTGTTTCCTGTCAGCACTTTTGTTTTGCTTGTTTCCTGCTTGTCTCCCTGAGCGCTGTTTTCCCTCAGCTGTGGCTGATTGGCACCTGGCCACACCTGCTGTCAATCAGCCAGCTGCTATTTGCCATCCAGTGTGTGCTGGAGTAATGATTGTGGCTGTGGACTGTTTGTTTTTTCCATAGTTCCTGTTTTCCTGGTAGCCTGTTTCCTGTCTTCAAGTTCCGGGTTTGTGTTTTCCTTATTTTGGACATTAAATCATGTTTTCCTGCACCAAGCCTGCCTTCTCTGCATCTTGGGGTTTGTCACCAACACTTTGTGACAGTAAAATGGCAAAAAAGAATTCTTGATACTGTATTTTTTGTCTCAAAATAATTATGTTATAACTCTTTATCTCACAATATTAAAAACTTTTTTATTTAAAAAAAAAAAAAAAAAAAATTTTTCTCCAAATTCTTTAATCTTGTAAAATTACATAATTTTGTTTTAGAAAATAACAAAAATAATCTCAAAAACATTCCTAAAAATTCTTGAAGTTTTTTCCCCACAATATTGCAACTTTTTCCCTAAAATTACATACAGTATGACTTTTTTTTTTTTTAAGATCTTTGACTTTAATCAAGTAAAATGTCATCATTTCTTCTTCAAACTGTATTTTTGTCTCAAAATATTCCTACAGTGCAGAATTATTTTACAACTTTTTATCTCACAATATTTTTTTTTTTAAATACTTTTTCCCTAGAATATTTTTGACTTTAGTCTTGTAAAAATACATAATTTTGTCTAGTAAATTAAAAAAACAAAATCACAAAAATATTCCTAAAAATTCTTGAAAACATTTTCCAACAATATTGCAACTTTTTTCCACAAGGTATTTGACTTTAATCAAGTAAAATGGCATTTTCTCACAATATTGCGTTTATTAAAAAAAACCATGATAATATACAGGTAAAAGCCAGTAAATTAGAATATTTTGAGAAACTTGATTTATTTCAGTAATTGCATTCAAAAGGTGTAACTTGTACATTATATTTATTCATTGCACACAGACTGATGCATTCAAATGTTTATTTCATTTAATTTTGATGATTTGAAGTGGCAACAAATGAAAATCCAAAATTCCGTGTGTCACAAAATTAGAATATTGTGTAAGGGTTAAATTTTGAAGACACCTGGTGCCACAAACTAATCAGCTGATTAACTCAAAACACCTGCAAAGGGCTTTAAATGGTCTCTCAGTCCAGTTCTGAAGCCTACACAAACATGGGGAAGACTTCAGATTTGACAGCTGTCCAAAAGGCAACCATCGACACATTGCACAAGGAGGGAAAGACACAAAAGGTTATTGCTGAAGAGGCTGGCTGTTCTCAGAGCTCTGTGTCCAAACACATTAATGGAGAGGCAAAGGGAAGGAAAAACTGTGGTCAGAAAAAGTGTACAAGCGATAGGGATCACCGCGCCCTGGTCAAGATTGTGAAAAAAAAAACATACAAAAATGTGGGGGAGATTCAGAAGGAGTGGACAGCTGCTGGAGTCAGTGCTTCAAGATCCACCACCAAGAGACGCTTGAAAGACATGGGTTTCAACTGCCGCATACCTCGTGTCAAGCCACTGTTGACCAAGAAACAGCGCGAAAAGCGTCTCACCTGGGCTAAGGAAAAAAAGAGCTGGACTGCTGCTGAGTGGTCCAAAGTCATGTTTTCTGACGAAAGCAAATTTTGCATTTCCTTTGGAAATCGAGGTCCCAGAGTCTGGAGGAAGACAGGAGAGGCACAGGATCCACGTTGCCTGAAGTCTAGTGTAAAGTTTCCACCATCAGTGATGGTTTGGGGTGCCATGTCATCTGCTGGTGTCGGTCCACTCTGTTTCCTGAGATCCAGGGTCAACGCAGCCGTCTACCAGCAAGTTTTAGAGCACTTCATGCTTCCTGCTGCTGACCTGCTCTATGGAGATGGAGATTTCAAGTTCCAACAGGACTTGGCGCCTGCACACAGCGCAAAATCTACCCGTGCCTGGTTTACGGACCATGGTATTTCTGTTCTAAATTGGCCCGCCAACTCCCCTGACCTTAGCCCCATAGAAAATCTGTGGGGTATTGTGAAAAGGAAGATGCAGAATGCCAGACCCAAAAACGCAGAAGAGTTGAAGGCCACTATCAGAGCAACCTGGGCTCTCATAACACCTGAGCAGTGCCAGAAACTCATCGACTCCATGCCACGCCGCATTAACGCAGTAATTGAGGCAAAAGGAGCTCCAAACAAGTATTGAGTATTGTACATGCTCATATTTTTCATTTTCATACTTTTCAGTTGGCCAACATTTCTAAAAATCCCTTTTTTGTATTAGCCTTAAGTAATATTCTAATTTTGTGACACACGGAATTTTGGATTTTCATTTGTTGCCACTTCAAATCATCAAAATTAAATGAAATAAACATTTGAATGCATCAGTCTGTGTGCAATGAATAAATATAATGTACAAGTTACACCTTTTGAATGCAATTACTGAAATAAATCAAGTTTCTCAAAATATTCTAATTTACTGGCTTTTACCTGTATAAGACTTTAATCGTGTAAGTCTGAGGCCTGCAGGACATGATGCCCAAACATGGTAGTGGGCGGGGCTTAGCACAAGTCTGAGATCATTTACTGCTTCCAGGCCCTGGACTGTGGAAACTTCACTTTATTCCTCCCGCGGGAGCCGCCAATCACCAGAGAGACCCCCCCACCCCCACGCCACACCACGCCACACCACACGGACGCCACAAAACCCGCTGACATGCAAACACATGCTGCTGATACGCTTCCTTCAACGCTACGGCCATCTTGGGAGGAAGTGCGGCAGACACTTTCTGTGGCTTCTGTCTGACATGTGCGAGTTACACTTTGCAGAAATCAAACATGAACATTTCTTATGTTGACCCACATAGCAACTTTGAAGTCACTTTATAGCTGCTAGCATTTCAACAACTCTACTCGTGTCAAAATGTAAAAGTCATTTAATAATTGACTATTTAGAAATATTAAATGAACATAAACAATCTTTCTCTCTTGACTATTTAGAAATATTACTAAACCAGCGCGATAACGTATCTACAAATGGATCAATAAACACAATTTCTGTTGATTGTGTTTTTCTTCCTGCAACATTTTATTTATCAACCTTTTCCTCTCAATATTCTTACTGTCAATCTTCCTTTACAATCACAACTTTTTCTTCTTTTTTTTCGCACATTACTCATTTTTGGTGAGAAAAACACAACTTTTATTCATCACATCATTTTGTCTTGTAAAACTAAATAAAAATTCTCAAAATATTCCTAAAAATTCTTGTTTGAGAACTTTTTCCCACGATATTGCAACTTTTTTCAAAGAAAAAAAAAAAGACATTTTTCTACAAGATATTTGACTTAAATCAAGTAAAATGTCTTCATTTGTTCTGTAAAAATGACAACTTTTTTCTTGAAATATTTCTTCTAAAAATGTTGCAATACCATCCATCCATCCATTTTCTACCGCTTATTCCCTTTTGGGCTCGTGGGGGTGCTGGAGCCTACCTCAGCTACAGTCGCCACTTCATCACAGGGCCAACACAGATAGACAGACAACATTCACACACTAGGGACCATTTAGTGTTGCCAATCAACCTATCCCCAGGTGCATGTCTTTGGAGGTGGGAGGGGCCTATCCCCAGGTGCATGTCTTTGGAGGTGGGAGGGGCCTATCCCCAGGTGCATGTCTTTGGAGGTGGGAGGAAGCCGGAGTAGAACCCACGCAGTCACGGGGAGAACATGCAAACTCCACACAGAAAGATCCCGAGTCCGGGATTGAACCCAAGACTACTCAGGACCTTCGTATTGTGAGGCAGATGCACTAACCCCTCTACCACCGTGCTGCTAAAATAGTTTTTCCTAAAAAAATAAAAAATATCACAATATATATGACTTTAATCCTGTAAAATGCATTTTTTTTTTGTAAAATTGTAACTTTTTTTTTTTTTTAAATAACCTTTTTCTCACAATATTGCGTTTTTCTTCAAAAATAAATAAATACATATGTGACTTTAATCTTGTAAAATAACAAACCAAAATATTGTCTTGTAAAATAAAGTAATTCTCAAAATAATCCAAAACATTCTTGTATGGAAACTTTTTGCCACAATATTCCAACTTTTTTGTTCTAAGAAAAAAAAAAAAAAGATGACTTTTTTCACAATATTTTTACTATAATCCTGTAAAATGGCAAAAACATTTTCTCTTTCTTTTACAACAACATTTTATCTCACAGTATTATTACTAACTTTTTTATTTAAAAAAATATTTTTTTCCAAAATAAATTTGACTTTAATCTTGTAAAATTACATAATATCAAAAATATTCCAAAAGATTCTTGAAAACTTTTTCCCACAATATTGCAACTTTTTCCCTTAAAATACATTTATGACTTTTTTTTTTACAAGATATTTGATTTTAATCACGAAAATTGCATAATTTGTTCTTTAAAACAGGATTTTTTTTTTCTTGAAATACTTTTTCTAAAAACATTGCCATATGATTCTTGTAAAATATTTTTTTTCTTATAATATTGTTGTTGTTTTTTTAAACCAACAACAAACATTATCAATATATATGACTTTAATCCTGTAAAATGGCATGACTTTTTTGGTAAAAATTTTAATTTTTGTCTCAAAATATTCCTACAGCGCATAATTATTTTACAACAATTTTTTTATCTCATAAAATTACTAACTTTTTATTTCAAAATAAAAAAAGTTTTCCCAAAATATATATTTGATTTCAATCTTGTAAAATTACATAATTTTGTTTTGTAAAATAAAATGAAAAAATTGCTAAAATATTCCTAAAGTTTTGCACAATATTGCAACTTTCTGAAAAAATTAATTACATTTTAGCTGCAAGATATTTGACTTTAATCAAGTAAAATGTCATAATTTGTTTTTTTTTTAAATGAAATTTTCCACAATAATTTAAACTTTAATCCATAATCATGGAAAATGTCATACTATTTCCTTAACTCTTTTTTATAACTTTTTTATTATATTTTTCTTCATATATTTTTACATGCACAAGTCTTGTGAAATAATTGTTTGCTCACAATGTTGCGTTTTTCTAAAAAAAAAAAAAAAAAAAAAAAAAAAAAAAAATTAAAATTAAAAACATTTTCACAATATATTTTACTTAAATCCTTTAATAGATCATATTATTTTGTCCTAAAATATTCCGACATGATTATTGTAGAATGACAACTTTTTCCTAACAATACTACCTTTACTAACTGTTTTCAAAAATACTTGACTTTGACTTTAATTTGGTAAAAATACATAACTTTTTCTTTTCGAATAAAATAAATTGCAGAATATTCCTAAAAATTCTTGTACAACTTTTTCTCACAATATTGCAACTTTTTTTCTTAAAAAAAAATACGACTTTTTTCCACAATAATTTTTTTAAACTGTTTTTTTAATTCCGTTTTTTCTTCATATATTTCTACATGCACAATTTTTGTGAAAAATGTTTTTGCTCACAATGTTGCATCTTTCTAAAAGAAAAAAAAAACATTTTCACAATATATTTGACATTAATCCTGTAAAATGGCATATATATATATATATATATATATATATATATATATATATATATATATATATATATATATATATATATATATATATATATATTTATTATTATTTTTTTTTTATTTTACTTTTTTCTCAAAATCTTCCGACATGATTCTTTAACATCTTTAATATTGTATCTTCATATATTTTTACCTACACAATTATTGTGCAATATTTTTTTGTTCACAATATTGCGTCCCCCCCCCCCCCAAAAAAAAGAATTGGCTTTCTTGTTTTTTTTAAATAATAACAATAAAAAAAACATATTTCCTAAAATAGTTCTACACAATTATTGTACAATAATTGTTTTCCTCACAATATTGCGTTTTTATAAAAGAAATTAAAACAAAAACAATTTTCACAACTTTAATGCTGTAAAATATTTTTTTCTTGTAAAACTTTAACATTTTTCTCAAAATATTCCAACATAATTCATGTGCAATGACAACCTTTGTCCAACAATATTACATATACTAACTTTAATATTAAAAACATATACACTTTTTTCACAATATATTTTACTTTATCGTTGTAAAATTGCACATTTTTGAATATCATTTCTCCATTTCTTAGTATTCTTGTGTGACAACTTTTATTCTAAAAAAATGATGACTTTTTACACAATATATTTGACTTTTTCTTAAAAAAACTAAACTTTTCCATAATATATTTGACTTTAATTTTGTAAAATGATATATTGTCATTTTGTCGAGTAAAAATAATAAAAACATCCTCAGAATATTGTCATTAGTGTTGCTAATAAAACTATGTTGAAAATAAAAGAAGACAAAGAGTTGCTGAGCGTCAAGAACAACAGGAAGTGAGAGACAAGATGGAAATAAGTGAAAATGAAACTTCCTGCAATCACCAAACTCACACTAATCCACCAATTTAGCAGCGCTGTGCCTTTAAGGGGGGGGGGGGGGGGGCAAGACCAACATCCCAGCCTGGTCGAGTTGTTATGACGACCAGGACCATGTGGACCAGCTTTATTTGGACTACTATTAGTACTAAGACCATCATGGAAGCCTAACAGCTGTAGGGGGGTCAGGCTTACAGTAAGACTTGACCTTGACTGTGCCCCCCCACTGACAAAGGTCATTGACCCCTGAAGGTTTTGTTCCACCCCCCCCCCACACTCCCTCCACATGCTTTGTTTGGGAAACAGGAAATTGGGCGAGTGACTACCTGCTACAACAACATCCTGCGTGGACCCCCCCACCCCCAAACCCCCCCCCACTCAGGCGCACCTATTATTTCCACACACCCCCCCCCCAGTCCCCCCCCTCCCCGTGTAGGTTACGCTCAAATTAGGCCCTTCCAGATGCTTCCGTACAAAATGATGTGCCAAACGCCTCAGCTTTTAGTCCAGTGACACACACACACACACACACACACACACACACACACACACACACGCACACACACACACACACGCACACACACACACACACACACACACACGCACACGCACACACGCACACACCATGTTGTCCGCCAGGCGGCCATGTTGTCCTACTCCTCCTGACGATGCCCACACAGGAAGTTGGAGTCCACCTGGACAAGGTCACACAGGATGTTGGAGTCCACCTGGACAAGGTCACATGACTCACAGGTCCCAGCCAGTAAATTCCAGGCGGTGATGCAAGAATAATAATAAATAGAATTGTATAAAAAAAAATTTAATATATAGAATTGTATAAAAGAATGATAATATATAGAATTGTATAAAATAATTATAATATATAGAATTGTATAAAAGAATGATAATATATAGAATTATATAAAATAATTATAATATATAGAATTGCATAAAATAATTATAATATATAGAATTGTATAAAATAATTATAATATATAGAATAGTATAAAATAATTATAATCACATTTCAGGAAGAAAAGGACAGAATTTGATCCTAAAATCATTGTGGTTTCAACTTTTTTTTAAATTTGAAAATCATGTTTTAATGCAATGTTTTATTTTATTCAACTATTATTTATTTATTAAATTTTTAACTATTTTTTTTTAATGATTTTTAATTGTATTCAATTATTTATTTATTTCATTTAGTATATTTTTTAGATTATTTTATTGTTTAGATGAAAAGCCATATTATAGGTATCGGGCTGTTTTGAGGAGTTTTCGTTGAAATGATCCGTAGTAGCAATATCAATAATGTTGCGTTTATTATGCGTAGTGCGCTTTAAATCATTTGGACCATATCTAGGAATTGATATGACGGGAATCTTCAGATTGTTTGCTTGGTGCTGCAATACACTGAAGGCGTCATCATTTGCCACCTCAGTAGAATGCACTCTGACACATTCACAACAGAAAAAACATGATGTGAGTTGTGTATTATTCTAGGAGAAATACTATGCGTACAGGGATTATCCAGCCTGGCGCTGGCTAGTTCTAGCTTAACTGACTCCTCACTCGGACTAGCAGACTCTGTAATTGCCTGTGACCGGGCTTGCTCTAGTGTAATTAGTCGAGTGTGACTCAAACAGAAATCTATGTTGCTAGACAGGATGATGGCGCCTTCCTGGTTAGAGTGAAGGCCGTCTCTCATCAGCAAACCCGGTTCGCCCCAGAAAGAGGGCCAATTATCAAAGAACGTTAGTCCCTGTTGTCTACAAAAACTAGGCAGCCACTTGTTAAGAGAGAATAATCTGCTAAATCTCTCATCATTGCTTCTCGCAGGCAGAGACAATTACTCCATGCCTGGACATCTTTCGAGCCAGATTACAAATCCTAGCTATGTTCCTATATATATATAAATATATATATATATATATATATATATATATATATATATATATATATATATATATATATATATATATATATATATATATATATATATATATAAAGCATATATATATATGGAGACTGTTTCTACAAAAATTTGTGAAAGAATGGGCCGCTCTCAGTGATTTCCAGCGTGGAACTGTCATAGGATGCGAACTGTGCAACAAATCAAAAAAAAAAACAAGTCCTGAAATTTCCTCTCTCTTAAATATTCCAAAGTCCACTTTATTATAAGACAGAGAGGTCAGCATAGTGCAAAGACTTTCTGCACAGTCACTTGCTACAGAGCTCCAAACTTCATGTCACCTTCCAATGAGCCCACGTACAGTACGCAGAGAGCTTCATGGAGTGGGTTTCCATGGCCGAGCAGCTGCATCTAAGCCATGCATCACAAGTCCAATGCAAATAGTGGGATGCAGTGGTGTAAAGTACGTCACCACTGGACTCTAGAGCAGTGGACACACCTTCTCTGGAGGTTGCCAGGAGAACGCTACATTTTGAACTGCATTGTGCCCAGTGTGAAATTTGGTGGAAGAGGAATTATGGTGTGGGTTGCTTTATATATATATATATATATATATATATATATAAATATACATATATAATACATATTTACACATATATATAAATATACAAATATACACACATATATATACACATACATTATTTCTATATACCGGGTATATAATATACATACACATACTGTATATACACACATACATTATATATATAATTTGTGTATTTGTTTATGTAATATTCAACACACAAATATAGACACATTATAAAGATATAATATATGTGTTTGTATATATTATATACATATACAAATATATACACACACACAGTATATACTTGTGTGTGTAAAATGTGTGTGTGTGTGTGTATATATATGTATATATATGTATTTTTATATATATATATATATATATACATACATGTCCACACATACATTATATACGTGTGTGTATATACATTTTATACACACATATATAATATATACTGTATATATATATATATATATATATATATATATATATATATATATATACATATATGCATTCATACATGTACACACATACATTATATATAACGTGTATATATATGTATATATATGTATATATATATATATATATATATATATATATATATATATATATATATATATATATATATATACATATATGCATTCATACATGTACACACACATTATATATAACGTGTATATATGTATATATTTATATATATATATATATATATATATAAATATATATATATATATATATATATATATATATATATATATAAATATATATATATATATATTTATATATATATATATATATATATATATATATGTATGTATGTATGTATGTACACACATACATTATATATAACGTGTGTGTATATACATTATACACACACACACACACACACACATATATATATATATGTGTGTGTGTGTACACATTTTTAGGGGTTCAGTCAGTGGATGGAATAAATTGAGGATATTTTCCCAGTTTTTTTCTGGAAGAAGATTTATTCTATTTGCAGAAACAGGAAACATCTGTTTTTCCATTCAGAAGTATGAAAAAGTGAGAGTTGAAAAAGAGAAGAAGAATGTCCACACACACAAGTAGTATGCACACTCTATGTATGTATGTATGTACTGTTTATATGTAGAGTATGTAAGTATGCAGACTGTATGTATGTGTATATGTATGTCCACTTTTCATTTCAACAATAAACAAAGATTCTCTGCAAACAATCATCATCAAAGTCTTGTCAGTCGGAGGTTGGCGAGTCCACGTCGTCGTTCTCCAGGTGGTTGGGCGAAGACGATTGTCCTCCTTTCACCCGCTTCCACTTCATCCGCCGGTTCTGGAACCACACCTTCACCTGCCACACACAGGAAGTCAGCTTTCATGCACACCTTCACCTGCCACACACAGGAAGTCAGCTTTCATGCACACGCTAATAGCAAAATAATCCTCCATGGGGCCAAAGAAAGTTGTGACTTGTTACTTTCTATGTTTTGTTTCATTGCAAAAACCTCATTAACATGTAAAGAAATAGTTAATTATTATTATTAGTATGTAATAAAATACACTTGCATTCACTTTTAGCCAGAGGAAAAACACACAACCGTATTTAAAAAAATATATAAATGCAGTTGCACCTTGGTTTACATACTTTTGTCCAATTTAGTTTTCTACAAAAATCTTTGCCAATATTTTGCCACAGTTTTTGTAAAGTGTCTTGGTTTCCTTACGTTAAAAATGACACACAACAAACTGCAGTAAACTGTTGTATTATCCATGTTGTAATAAGGAACCAATCAATCTTTACTCTTATTAGGGGACGGCGTGGCGAAGTCCAGAGAGTGGCCGTGCCAGCAACCTGAGGGTTCCTGGTTCAATCCCCACCTTCTACCATCCTAGTCATGTCCGTTAATGTCCTTGAGCAAGACACTTCACCCTTGCTCCTGATGGCTGCTGGTTAGCGCCTTGCATGGCAGCTCCCTCCATCAGTGTGTGAATGTGTGTGTGAATGTGGAAGTAGTGTCAAAGCGCTTTTGAGTTCCTTAAAAAGGTAGAAAAGCGCTATACAAGTACAACCCGTTTACCATTTACCATTAAATCAAGTACGACTGCAAAATAATCCTCCATGGGGCCAGAGAAAGTTGTGAGTGCAAACATTGTTGTTTCTTTTGTTTTGTTTTTCATTGAAAAATACTCATTAACACGTAAGAAATGGTCAATTGTTATTATGAGCATATAATAAAATAACATTTTAATCACTTTCAGCTGGCGCCAAAGTACACAAAAATATGCCTCTCAAATTTACAAACCACTGCAAAATAATCCTCCATGGGGTCAGAGAAAGTTGTGAGTGCAAACATTGTTGTTTCTTTTTTTTTTTTTTTTCATTGAAAAATACTCATTAACACGTAAGAAATGGTAAATTGTTATTATGAGCATATAATAAAATAACATTTTAATCACTTTCAGCTGGCGCCAAAGTACACAAAAATATGCCTCTCATATTTAAAAAGCACTGCAAAATAATCCTCCACGGGGCCAAAGAAAGTTGCGAGTGCAAACTGTGTGGCTTTGTTGTTATGAACTCTGACTGTTTTTGTATTAAAGTTATTGTTTGAATGTACATTGGATTGAAGGAACTTTGTTATCATAGCAGCACATAAATGTAGTAGTTGAGGTCCCATATATATATATATATATATATATATATATATATATATATATATATATATATATATATATATATATATATATATATATATATATATATATATATATATATAAATCCTTATTTAAACTATAAACGTTTTTTGACCGATTGAAAGCATAAAGTTTAGTGATGAGTATATATATATATATATATATATATATATATATATATATATATATATATATATATATATAGACAGGGAAGTCTGCTTGGGCTGTTGCACCCGCGACCCCACCTCCGATAAGAAGATGGATGTTGAAAACACTTCAACATACAAAACAAAAAAGGAATAAAACAATTTGTATCCATGAAAATGAGGAAGTCAGGCCTAATGTTGACCTTTTTACTGATACTGATAAAGCATGTTTCCAGGGGTCACACACTCCTCCAAGGGGGGCCCCGCCCAGAGACTCTTGAGACGGACGCACTAACGATGCGCATGCGTGTGGCGAGCGATAGTCACTGACAGGAAGTGAGGTTTTCTCCTCCGTGCTGACAGGAAACACTTGCATGGAGACACCAAGAATAGCAGCAGACCTCAGGAAGTTCTCCTAACTCAGGGGGGTCCAAACTTTTGGACTTGGGGGCCGTATTGGGCTAAAGACATTGGGCAGGGGGCCACAATAGTATATACAAACGTACATAAGTATAAACAAATACATACATATATACATATATACATACATACATACATATAGTACATAGGTACATACAGTGGCAGTTTTTTTGCACCATGACTAGGGAAGGTTGTTTGGGTCATATAAGTAAACGCTATACAGTGCACACTTCAATGTACAACATAATAATTTACTCACTGAATTTTAAACCATTTGATGTTTACTATTAACTTGGAAACTTCCCCGCGGGCTAGACTTCATGATGTGTTGCGGACCCGACTGAAGACACGGGCCGGCCTCACTTGGCCCACGGGCCGCGGTTAGGACACACCTATCCTAACTGGAGCCAACATGGCGCACTTAGCCACGGGGATGGAAGTCCTCCTGGCCGCCCGGCAGAGAGTCTGGAGAGTAGATTGAGGAAGCAGACGGCGGCACGTGTGGTCATTACTGACTCCGCCCACAGCGCCCCCGCACCCTCGCCTCACGTCTGGCGGGCCAAGACCAGACCGCAGGAAAACATCTGCTGATTGGCATTTGGCTTTTAGGAAGAACTCTTGGATGATGTCACACATGGCCACAGTCTACTACTTGGTCCACAAGAACCACTCCAGACTCAGTATTTGACATGACAAGAACCAGACTAAGTATTTGACGTGACATGAGAGTCCACTCCTTGGTCCACAAGAACCAGACTAAGTATTTGACGTGACAAGAACCAGACTAAGTATTTGACGTGACATGAGAGTCCACTCCTTGGTCCACAAGAACCAGACTCAGTATTTGACGTGACATGAGAGTCCACTCTTTGGTCCACAAGAACCAGACTCAATATTTGACGTGACATGAGAGTCCACTCCTTGGTCCACAAGAACCAGACTAAGTATTTGACGTGACATGAGAGTCCACTCCTTGGTCCACAAGAACCAGACTAAGTATTTGACTTGACATGAGAGTCCACTCTTTGGTCCACAAGAACCAGACTCAGTATTTGACGTGACATGAGAGTCCACTCTTTGGTCCACAAGAACCAGACTAAGTATTTGACATGACATGAGAGTCCACTCTTTGGTCCACAAGAACCAGACTCAGTATTTGACGTGACATGAGAGTCCACTCCTTGGTCCACAAGAACCAGACTCAGTATTTGACGTGACATGAGAGTCCACTCTTTGGTCCACAAGAACCAGACTCAGTATTTGACGTGACATGAGAGTCCACTCTTTGGTCCACAAGAACCAGACTCAGTATTTGACGTGACAAGAACCAGACTAAGTATTTGACGTGACATGAGAGTCCACTCCTTGGTCCACAAGAACCAGACTAAGAATTTGATTTGACATGAGAGTCCACTTCTTGGTCCACAAGAACCAGACTAAGTATTTGACGTGACATGAGAGTCCACTCCTTAGTCCACAAGAACCAGACTCAGTATTTGACGTGACAAGAACCAGACTAAGTATTTGACGTGACATGAGAGTCCACTCCTTGGTCCACAAGAACCAGACTAAGTATTTGATTTGACATGAGAGTCCACTTCTTGGTCCACAAGAACCAGACTCAGTATTTGACGTGACATGAGAGTCCACTCCTTAGTCCACAAGAACCAGACTCAGTATTTGACGTGACAAGAACCAGACTAAGTATTTGACGTGACATGAGAGTCCACTCCTTGGTCCACAAGAACCAGACTCAGTATTTGACGTGACAAGAACCAGACTAAGTATTTGACGTGACATGAGAGTCCACTCCTTGGTCCACAAGAACCAGACTCAGTATTTGACATGACATGAGAGTCCACTCCTTGGTCCACAAGAACCAGACTAAGTATTTGACTTGACAAGAACCAGACTCAGTATTTGATGTGACATGAGAGTCCACTCCTTGGTCCACAAGAACCAGACTCAGTATTTGACGTGACATGAGAGTCCACTCCTTGGTCCACAAGAACCAGACTCAGTATTTGACGTGACATGAGAGTCCACTCCTTGGTCCACAAGAACCAGACTCAGTATTTGACTTGACATGAGAGTCCACTCCTTGGTCCACAAGAACCAGACTCAGTATTTGACGTGACATGAGAGTCCACTCCTTGGTCCACAAGAACCAGACTCAGTATTTGACTTGACATGAGAGTCCACTCCTTGGTCCACAAGAACCAGACTCAGTATTTGACGTGACATGAGAGTCCACTCCTTGGTCCACAAGAACCAGACTCAGTATTTGACGTGACATGAGAGTCCACTCCTTGGTCCACAAGAACCAGACTCAGTATTTGACTTGACATGAGAGTCCACTCCTTGGTCCACAAGAACCAGACTCAGTATTTGACGTGACATGAGAGTCCACTCCTTGGTCCACAAGAACCAGACTCAGTACCGTATTTTCCGCACTATAAGGCGCACCTAAAAACCACAAATTTTCTCAAAAGCTAACAGTGCGCCTTATAACCCGGTGCGCTTTATTACGATTAATTTTCATAAAGTTTCGATCTCGCAACTTCGGTAAACAGCCGCCATCTTTTTTCCCGGTAGAACAGGAAGCGCTTCTTCTTCTACGCAAGCAACCGCCAAGGAAAGCACCCGCCCCCATAGAACAGGAAGCGCTTTAAGCAACCACCCGCCCCCGGAAGAAGAAGAAAAAACGCGCGGATATCACCGTACGTTTCATTTCCTGTTTACATCTGTAAAGACCACAAAATGGCTCCTACAAAGGACAAGGATCCGGTTCATAAAAAGACGCAATCTCTCCATCCGCACACGGATTACTACCGTATTTCACAGCAACTGATATTCCTGTGAACCGCACTGTGGAACGGGAGCACGTACGGTGAATATTCGCACCACAGGGAATGAGAAGTCATCCTTCACTGTGGTTCTAGCTTGCCATGCTAATGGCCAGAAACTTCCACCCATGGTGATATTCAAAAGGAAGACCTTGCCAAAAGAGACCTTTCCAGCCGGCGTCATCATAAAAGCTAACTCGAAGGGATGGATGGATGAAGAAAAGATGAGCGAGTGGTTAAGGGAAGTTTACGCGAAGAGGCCGGGTGGCTTTTTTCACGCTGCTCCGTCCATGTTGATATACGACTCCATGCGCGCCCACATCACAGATGGTGTCAAAAAACAAGTGAAGCACACAAATACAACACTCGCCGTCATTCCGGGTGGATTAACCAAAGAACTCCAACCGCTGGATATTGGTGTCAACAGGGCATTCAAATCACGAGTGCGAACAGCGTGGGAAAAATGGATGACCGAAGGCGAACACACCTTCACTAAGACGGGCAGACAGCGCCGGACGACATACGCCAACATCTGCCAGTGGATCGTAAATGCCTGGGCAGATATTTCTGTCACAACTGTGGTCCGAGCTTTCCGGAAGGCAGGATTCACAGAACTGCTGCACAACAACAGCGACACTGAATCCGATGACTTCGAAGAGACGGAGCCGGCCATTTTGGAACCCACGCTTGCGCAACTTTTCAATTCGGACACCGAAGACGAAGAATTCGAAGGATTTACCGGTACGAATGAAGAATAACTTCAGAAAGTGAGCGCTATGTTTATTTTGTGTGTTGTGACATTAACGTTCGAGCAACATTACCGGTATGTTGCTATTGCTCTACACCATTTTGAATTTTACTATGTTTGTGATTGCACATTTGTACATTTTGGGACAGAGTTGTTAGAACGCTGGTTTTCAATATATTATTAAAGTTTGACTGAACTATCTGACTGTTTTTTTGACATTCACTTTAGCGCAGCGTTTTTTTGACATTCACTTTAGCGCAGCGTAGGCGCGGCTTATAGTCCGGGGCGGCTTATTGGTGGACAAAATTATGAAATATGTAATTCATAGAAGGTGCGGCTAATAATCCGGTGCGCCTTATAGTGCGGAAAATACGGTATTTGACTTTACATGAGAGTCCACTCCTTGGTCTACAAGAACCAGACTAAGTATTTGACTTGACAAGAACCAGACTCAGTATTTGACTTGACATGAGAGTCCACTCCTTGGTCCACAAGAACCAGACTCAGTATTTGACTTGACAAGAACCAGACTCAGTATTTGACTTGACATGAGAGTCCACTCCTTGGTCCACAAGAACCAGACTAAGTATTTGACTTGACAAGAACCAGACTCAGTATTTGACTTGACATGAGAGTCCACTCCTTGGTCAACAAGAACCAGACTCAGTATTTGACTTGACAAGAACCAGACTCAGTATTTGACTTGACATGAGAGTCCACTCCTTGGTCAACAAGAACCAGACTCAGTATTTGACGTGACATGAGAGTCAGGAGTCTTTGGAAGGAGTGGTTCAGTGTTCTGCGACGTGATTGGACCACAACAATAAAGGCTCAGGTGGAGGCGTACCTGTCGCTCGGTGAGGTCCAGGTTGACGGCGATCTCGTAGCGGCGGAGGCGTGTCAGGTAGTTGTGGTGCGTAAACTCCGCCTCCAGCTCCCTCAGCTGCTCCTTGGTGAAGGCCGTGCGCTCCTTCCTGGCCTTGCAGTTAGACTCCGCCTTCAAGCCCGACTCCGGCGTGTCTGCGGACATCCCCCAGGAACAAATGGCAGCGTTACAAGGCGGGTCCAAAGTGTGGGCCCCGGGGCCCACAGCTAAATGCAGCACGTTGTGACAAAATGCTACCACACGAAAACATGAAGAAGTGGAAGAAAAGAGAAAGAAAATGTTGCTTCTAAGCTGCAGTTTTGTCTTGAAATTGTCCTTGCTTGAAAAGTAATAATCAATCAAATTAAATTGTCCTTGCTTGAAAAGTAATAATCAATCAAATTAAATTGTCCTTGCTTGAAAAGTAATAATCAATCAAATGAAATTGTCATTGCTTGAAAAGTAATAATCAATCAAATCAATGTTGTTATGAATGATGGACTTCAATATTACACTTAGAAATGTTGCTTGTTTTCTGTTTGTTTGTGTGTTTTAATTGATGAAGTAGGACATCAAATAGTTTGTTTGTGTGTTTTAATTGATGAAGTAGGACATAAAAGAAGTAAGAAAAAGGTAAAAGCTTGATGTGAAGACGATGTAGAGACTTCGTAAAGAAAAGAAATGTAAGTTTAGTGAGTGCGACCCTTTTGGATCCCCGACACATTTAGTGGGATTTTTTTTCCAACTGTCATTGCTCAAAAAATAATGAATGAAAAGCTGCTAATTATTAATGAAATAACTAATTAATGATTCATTGTGAACTATTGACCCATTTCCAACTCCAATTCGAAATTATTTTGGAGAAAAATGTTTTGTGGTTTTGCCGTAGAAAAAATTATGTTTTCTTTGACATGAAAGGGCATAAAACATAAACAATATTTATAAACATGGTAAACATGACAAATATGACAAACATGATAAATATGATAAACATAACAAACATGATAAACATAACAAACATGACAAACATGATAAACATGACAAACATGACAAACATGATGAAAATGATAAAAATGATAAACATGACAAACATGATAAACATGATAAAAATGATAAACATGATAAACATGATTAACATGACAAACATGATAAACATGATAAAAATGATAAACATGATAAACATGAAAAACATGATAAAAATGATAAAAATTACAAACATGATAAACATGATAAACATAACATGACAAACATGACAAACATGACAAGCATGACAAATATGACACACATGATAAACATGACAAATATGATAAACAAGATAAATATGATAAACATGATAAACATGATAAATATGATAAACATAACAAACATGATAAACATGACAAACATGATAAATATGATAAACATAACAAACATGATAAACATGACAAACATGACAAACATAATAAAAAAGATAAAAATGATAAACATGACAAAAATTATAAACATGACAAACATGATAAATATGATACAAATGATAAAATGATAAACATGACAAACATGATAAACATGACAAACATGATAAACATGATAAAAATGATAAAAAATATAAACATGACAAAAATGATAAACATGACAAACATGATAAACATGATAAAAATGATAAAAATTGTAAACATGATAAACATGACAAACATGATAAACATGACAAATATGATAAATATGATAAACATGATAAACATGACAAATATGATAAATATGATGAACATGATAAATATGATAAACATGATAAACATGATAAATATGAAAAACATAACAAACATGATAAACATGACAAACATGACAAAAAATGATAAAAATGATAAAAATGATAAACATGACAAAAATGATAAACATGATAACAATGATAAAAATGATAAACATGATAAACATGACAAACATGATAATCATGATAAACATGATAAAAATGATAAAAATGATAAACATGATAACATGATAACATGATAAAAATGATAAAAATGATAAACACGATAAACATGATAAACATGACAAACATGATAAACATGAAAAACATGATAAAAATGATAAAAATTACAAACATGATAAACATAACAAACATGACAAACATGACAAACATGACAAATATGACACACATGATAAACATGACAAATATGATAAACAAGATAAATATGATAAACATGATAAACACGATAAATATGATAAACATAACAAACATGATAAACATGACAAACATGATAAATATGATAAACATAACAAACATGATAAACATGACAAACATGACAAACATTATAAAAATGATAAAAATGATAAACATGACAAAAATTATAAAACATGACAAACATGATAAATATGATAAAAATGATAAAATGATAAACATGACAAACATGATAAACATGACAAACATGATAAACATGATAAACATGATAAAAATGATAAAAATTATAAACATGACAAAAATGATAAACATGACAAACATGATAAACATGATACAAATGATAAAAATTGTAAACATGATAAACATGACAAACATGATAAACATGACAAATATGATAAATATGATAAACATGATAAACATGACAAACATGATAAACATGATAAACATGATAAACATGACAAACGTGATAAACATGATAAACATGACAAACGTGATAAACATGATAAACATGATAAACATGACAAAAATTATAAACATGATAAACATTATAAACATTATAAAAATGTTAAACATGATAAACATGATAAACATGACAAATATGACAAATATGATAAACATGATAAACATGACAAACATGACAAACATGATAAACATGATAAACATGATAAACATGATAAAAATGATAATTAAAAAAAACGAGGCTTGCAATAAATGTTGTCTTGAAAATGAAAAATATCAAAATGGCCCCGAATGTTTTCATTTGTTCAATGTGTGGCCCTCAGTGGAACAACTCTGCAGCTAACAAACAGCGGCCACTAGGGGCAGTAAGGTGTCACTCCCCCAGTGTACTCCTCAGGTGTCACTCCCCCAGTGTACTCCTCAGGTGTCACTCCCCCAGTGTACTCCTCTCTGACTAAACAAGGTGTCACTCCCCCAGTGTACTCCTCAGGTGTCACTCCTCCAGTGTACTCCTCTCTGACTAAACAAGGTGTCACTCTTCCAGTGTACTCCTCTCTGACTAAACAAGGTGTCACTCCCCCAGTGTACTCCTCAGGTGTCACTCCCCCAGTGTACTCCTCTCTGACTAAACAAGGTGTCACTCCTCCAGTGTACTCCTCTCTGACTAAACAAGGTGTCACTCCTCCAGTGTACTCCTCAGGTGTCACTCCTCCAGTGTACTCCTCTCTGACTAAACAAGGTGTCACTCTTCCAGTGTACTCCTCTCTGACTAAACAAGGTGTCACTCCTCCAGTGTACTCCTCTCTGACTAAACAAGGTGTCACTCCCCCAGTGTACTCCTCAGGTGTCACTCCTCCAGTGTACTCCTCTCTGACTAAACAAGGTGTCACTCCTCCAGTGTACTCCTCTCTGACTAAACAAGGTGTCACTCCTCCAGTGTACTCCTCAGGTGTCACTCCCCCAGTGTACTCCTCTCTGACTAAACAAGGTGTCACTCCTCCAGTGTACTCCTCTCTGACTAAACAAGGTGTCACTCCTCCAGTGTACTCCTCTCTGACTAAACAAGGTGTCACTCTTCCAGTGTACTCCTCTCTGACTAAACAAGGTGTCACTCCCCCAGTGTACTCCTCAGGTGTCACTCCTCCAGTGTACTCCTCTCTGACTAAACAAGGTGTCACTCCTCCAGTGTACTCCTCTCTGACTAAACAAGGTGTCACTCCCCCAGTGTACTCCTCAGGTGTCACTCCTCCAGTGTACTCCTCTCTGACTAAACAAGGTGTCACTCTTCCAGTGTACTCCTCTCTGACTAAACAAGGTGTCACTCCCCCAGTGTACTCCTCAGGTGTCACTCCCCCAGTGTACTCCTCTCTGACTAAACAAGGTGTCACTCCTCCAGTGTACTCCTCTCTGACTAAACAAGGTGTCACTCCTCCAGTGTACTCCTCAGGTGTCACTCCTCCAGTGTACTCCTCTCTGACTAAACAAGGTGTCACTCTTCCAGTGTACTCCTCTCTGACTAAACAAGGTGTCACTCCTCCAGTGTACTCCTCTCTGACTAAACAAGGTGTCACTCCCCCAGTGTACTCCTCAGGTGTCACTCCTCCAGTGTACTCCTCTCTGACTAAACAAGGTGTCACTCCTCCAGTGTACTCCTCTCTGACTAAACAAGGTGTCACTCCTCCAGTGTACTCCTCAGGTGTCACTCCCCCAGTGTACTCCTCTCTGACTAAACAAGGTGTCACTCCTCCAGTGTACTCCTCTCTGACTAAACAAGGTGTCACTCCTCCAGTGTACTCCTCTCTGACTAAACAAGGTGTCACTCCTCCAGTGTACTCCTCAGGTGTCACTCCTCCAGTGTACTCCTCTCTGACTAAACAAGGTGTCACTCTTCCAGTGTACTCCTCTCTGACTAAACAAGGTGTCACTCCTCCAGTGTACTCCTCTCTGACTAAACAAGGTGTCACTCCCCCAGTGTACTCCTCAGGTGTCACTCCTCCAGTGTACTCCTCTCTGACTAAACAAGGTGTCACTCCTCCAGTGTACTCCTCTCTGACTAAACAAGGTGTCACTCCTCCAGTGTACTCCTCAGGTGTCACTCCCCCAGTGTACTCCTCTCTGACTAAACAAGGTGTCACTCCTCCAGTGTACTCCTCTCTGACTAAACAAGGTGTCACTCCTCCAGTGTACTCCTCTCTGACTAAACAAGGTGTCACTCTTCCAGTGTACTCCTCTCTGACTAAACAAGGTGTCACTCCCCCAGTGTACTCCTCAGGTGTCACTCCTCCAGTGTACTCCTCTCTGACTAAACAAGGTGTCACTCCTCCAGTGTACTCCTCAGGTGTCACTCCCCCAGTGTACTCCTCTCTGACTAAACAACCTTTTTAGGAGTTGAAAAAGGTTGTAGACACTTTTTAATGCTTGATGAAATATTTGATGTATAAATAGAAATTCCCACTAATTTAATGAAGAGCAATAATACATAACAGAGCTCAGCGAGTGACAAAATGTTTGGTAAAAAAACAATAAATAGAAGGTAAGAGGAGGGAAATAATAGGTAACAGAAGGAATATAGAAGGGAAAATAAGATACAACACAGAAAAGACGGTCAAAAAAGGTCAATAGAAAGTAAAAATAGTAAATAAAAAGTCAACAGGCTGCCAAAAGGAATATAGAAGGTCATATAATTTAAATAGAAGGTAGGAATATGCGGTAGAAAATGGATGGATGGGTATATAAAAGGTAAACAAAAGCTCAACAAAAAGTAAATAGAAGGAATATAGAAGGTAAAGCAATATACATCAAGTTAAAAGACAACCAAAAGAGGTCAACAGAAGGTAAATAAAAGGTAACAGAAGTTTAACAAAGGGTGAAGGCGAATA
>NC_084586.2:23762500-23785000 GCF_033978685.3 Nerophis lumbriciformis | reverse complement strand
TTCATAAATAGTCATATTCATAAATAGTCATATTCATTAATAGAAATATCCATAAATAGTAATATTCATAAATAGTCATATTCATAAATAGAAATATTCATAAATAGTCATATTCATAAATAGTCATATTCATAAATAGTAATATTCATAAATAGTCATATTCATAAATAGAAATATCCATAAATAGTAATATTCTTAAATAGTCATATTCATAAATAGTCATATTCATAAATAGTCATATTCATTAATAGAAATATCCATAAATAGTAATATTCATAAATAGTCATATTCATAAATAGTCATATTCATAAATAGTCATATTCATAAATAGAAATATTCATAAATAGTAATATTCATAAATAGTCATATTCATAAATAGAAATATCCATAAATAGTAATATTCATAAATAGTCATATTCATAAATAGTAATATTCATAAATAGTCATATTCATAAATAGAAATATCCATAAATAGTAATATTCTTAAATAGTCATATTCATAAATAGTCATATTCATAAATAGTCATATTCATAAATAGTAATATTCATAAATAGTCATATTCATAAATAGAAATATCCATAAATAGTAATATTCTTAAATAGTCATATTCATAAATAGTCATATTCATAAATAGTCATATTCATTAATAGAAATATCCATAAATAGTAATATTCATAAATAGTCATATTCATAAATAGAAATATTCATAAATAGTCATATTCATAAATAGTCATATTCATAAATAGTAATATTCATAAATAGTCATATTCATAAATAGAAATATCCATAAATAGTAATATTCTTAAATAGTCATATTCATAAATAGTCATATTCATAAATAGTCATATTCATTAATAGAAATATCCATAAATAGTAATATTCATAAATAGTCATATTCATAAATAGAAATATCCATAAATAGTAATATTCATAAATAGTCATATTCATAAATAGTCATATTCATAAATAGTAATATTCATAAATAGAAATATTCATAAATAGTAATATTCATAAATAGTCATATTCATAAATAGAAATATCCATAAATAGTAATATTCATAAATAGTCATATTCATAAATAGTCATATTCATAAATAGAAATATCCATAAATAGTAATATTCATAAATAGTCATATTCATATATAGTAATATTCATAAATAGTTATATTCATAAATAGTAATTATCATAAATAGTAATATTGATAAATAATAATATTGATAAATAGTGATCATCATAAATAATAATATTGATAAATAGTGATCATCATAAATATTAATATTGATTAATAGTCATATTGATAAATAGTAATAGTGATTAATAGTAATAGTGATAAATAGTCATAATGATAAATAGTACACAGGTGCTTTAAACTTGCATGATGAGATTGTGCTGAATCAGCTTTAATGAACTTCATCACACTCTAAATGTAACTTTTATGTTTCATTACACAACAAGCACTACACAACAAGCACTACACAACATGTACTACACAACATGTACTACACAACATGTACTACACAACATGTACTACACACTCATTGATGATTTATTATTGTCAACACTATTGCAAATGATGTTTGTGCACAAGAACAACACAATAGTGCACATTTTTCACACATCATTTACACACTACACACACACACACACACACACACACATATATATATATATATATATATATATATATATATATATATATTCGGTACTATAGTACACCCCCCCACCCCCCTGCACCCCCGTCGTGGTCAGTGGTGAGATTGCAGGTTTTACCAGCAGAGGAGCATGTTGGGCAGCGCACACACACAGAGTACTTACAAGCAGACACAGTGTGTAGACAGAAAAGCAGAGGAGCATGTTGGGCAGCGCACACACACAGAGTACTTACAAGCAGACACAGTGTGGAGACAGAAAAGCAGAGGAGCATGTTGGGCAGCGCACACACACAGAGTACTTACAAGCAGACACAGTGTGTAGACAGAAAAGCAGAGGAGCATGTTGGGCAGCGCACACACACAGAGTACTTACAAGCAGACACAGTGTGGAGACAGAAAAGGGAGAATGGACGCATGTTGGTGTAAAAAGTAAAGCTAAAGGTGAAGTTCTAACACTGAAACACCCTCAGGAAGAGTTGCTTTAACACATGGCTAATGTCCCTCCACAGTGTTTTAGCTACTTCTAAATCACTAATCCTGGTCTCCATGGCGACAAATAAAGTAAGTTTCTTACAAGTAGCATTATCACTGGAGGACGAGGAATAGCTAAACATGCTTTACTACACACCGTAGTTCACCGGCGTCACAATGTAAACAAACACCATGTGGATCTACACCTGACATCCACTGTAATGATATCAAGTACAAGAGCGTATCGAGTGGATACTACTATGATAACAGCGATATTTTTTGGCATCACAACGTCCATCCATCCATACATCCATCCATTTTCTACCACTTGTTCCTTTCGGGGTCGTGGGGGGTGCTGGAGCCTATCTCAGCTGCATTCAGGCGGAAGGTGGTGTACACCCTGGACAAGTCACCACCTCATCACAGATAGAAAACATTCACATCTTCTTTCGTTTAAAAAAAACATATGATGTTTATAAAGTCAGTAAATATGTCCCTGGACACATGAGGACTTTGAATATGACCAATGTATGATCCTGTAACTACTTGGTATCACATCCATACCTAAATGTGTGGTATCATCCAAAACTAATGTCAAGTATCAAAGAAGAGAAGAATAAGTGATTATTACATTTGAACAGAAGTGTAGATAGAACATGTTCAAACAGAAAGTAAGCAGATATTAACAGTAAATGAAGAAGTGGATTAATAATCCATTTTTTACAGTTTGTCCCTCATAATGTGTAGAAAATAATAGGTGTATAAATGACACAATATGTTACTGCATAGACTAATTAGGAGTCTTTGTTTGTTTACTTACTACTAAAAGACAAGTTGTTCAACATTTTATGTAATGACAATAATAAACATATGTTTCATGTACACTAACATTTCTTGTTATAATAAAGACAATAATGACATTTTTTGTAGTCCCCTTTAAGTAGAAAGGTACCAAAAAGTATTGAAAGAATTTTAGTACCGGTACTAAAATATTGGTATCAGGACAACAGTAATGTATATATATATATATATATATATATATATATAATATATATATATGTATTTGTATATATGTATATATGTATGTGTACATGTATGTGTATATATGTTGTATGTATGTGCAGTGTATATACGTATGTGAATATATATATATATATATATATATATATATATATATATATATATATATATATATATATATATATATATATATATATATATATATATATATATATATATATATATATATATTGGGCTCACACTCCTCAGCCTTCCCGGTAAGGTCTATTCAGGTGTACTGGAGAGGAGGCTAAGCCAGATAGTCGAACCTCAGATTCAGGAGGAACAGTGTGGTTTTGGTCCTGGTGGTGGAACTGTGGACCAGCTCTATACTCTGGGCAGGGTCCTTGAGGGTGCATGGGAGTTTGCCCAACCAGTCTACATGTGCTTTGTGGACTTGGAGAAGGCATTCGACCGTGTCCCTCGGGAAGTCCTGTGGGGAGTGCTCAGAGAGTATGGGGTATCGGACTGTCCGCTCCCTGTATGATCAGTGTCAGAGCTTGGTCCGCATTGCCGGCAGTAAGTCGGACACGTTTCCAGTGAGGGTTGGACTCCGCCAAGGCTGCCCTTTGTCACCCATTCTGTTCTGAACTTTTATGGACAGAATTTCTAGGCGCAGTCAAGGCGTTGAGGGGATCTGGTTTGGTGGCTGCAGGATTAGGTCTCTGCTTTTTAAACATGATGTGGTCCTGATGGCTTCATCTGGCCAGGATCTTCAGCTCTCGCTGGATCGGTTCGCAGCCGAGTGTGAAGCGACTGGGATGAGAATCAGCACCTCCAAGTCCGAGTCCATGGTTCTCGCCCGGAAAAGGGTGGAGTGCCATCTCCCGGTTAAGGAGGAGATCTTGCCCCAAGTGGAGGAGTTCAAGTACCTCGGAGTCTTGTTCACGAGTGAGGGAAGAGTGGATCGTGAGATCGACAGGCGGATCGGTGCGGCGTCTTCAGTAATGCGGACGCTGTATCGATCCGTTGTGGTGAAGAAGGAGCTGAGCCGGAAGGCAAAGCTCTCAAGTTACCGGTCGATCTACGTTCCCATCCTCACCTATGGTCATGAGCTTTGGGTTATGACCGAAAGGACAAGATCACGGGTACAAGCGGCCCAAATGAGTTTCCTCCGCCGGGTGGCGGGGCTCTCCCTTAGAGATAGGGTGAGAAGCTCTGTCATCCGGGGGGAGCTCAAAGTAAAGCCGCTGCTCCTCCACATGGAGAGGAGCCAGATGAGGTGGTTCGGGCATCTGGTCAGGATGCCACCCAAACGCCTCCCTAGGGAGGTGTTTAGGGCATGTCCGACCGGTAGGAGGCCACAGGGAAGACCCAAGACACGTTGGGAAGACTATGTCTCCCGGCTGGCCTGGGAACGCCTCGGGATCCCCCGGGAGGAGCTGGACCAAGTGGCTGGGGAGAGGGAAGTCTGGGCTTCCCTGCTTAGGCTGCTGCCCCCGCGACCCGACCTCGGATAAGCGGAAGAAGATGGATGGATGGATGGATATATATATATATATATATATATATATATATATATATATATATATATATATATATATATATATATATATATATATATATATATATATATATATATATGTACATATTTACATATATTTATTCACACATACACACACATATATATATATATATATATATATATATATATATATATATATATATATATATATATATATATATATATACATCTATTTATTCACACATACACACACATATATATATATATATATATATATATATATATATATATACATATATATATATACATATGTATGCATATATACACACACATATATTCACATATGTAAATACAGTGCACATACATACAACATATATACACATACATATACAAATATACGCAAATATATATATATATATATATATATATATATATATATGTATATATATACATATATATATATATATATACATATATATATATATATACATATATATATATATATTTATATATATATATATATATATACATATATATATATACATATATGTGTGTGTGTGTGTGTGTGTGTGTGTGTGTGTGTGTGTGTGTGTGTGTGTGTGTGTGTGTGTGTGTGTTATATATGTACATATATAATATTTGATATTTAATAATATATTTTCTTACTAGCATGAATAATCCAAAGTATATATATATATATATATATATGTCTTAATAAGGTTATCCAAAAAATAGTGCTCGATACCGTAGTAGAGCGCAATATATGTATGTGTGGGGAAAAAAATCACAAGACTATTTCATCTCCTGATGATTGAGGGTACCCCCCCTCATGAAACAGGCCTGTAGAGATTAAATAGTCTTGTGATTTTTTTTCCCACACATACATATATATATATATATATATATATATATATATATATATATATATATATATATATATATATATATATATATATGTATATATATATATATATATATACATATATATATATATATATCACATATGTATACATATATACACACACATATATTCACATATGTAAATACAGTGCACATACATACAACATATATACACATACATATACACATATACACAAATATATATATTTATATATATATATATATATATATATATATATATATATATATATATATATATATATATATATATATATATATATATATATATATATATATATATACATATATATATGTGTGTGTGTGTGTGTGTGTGTGTGTGTGTGTGTTTATATATGTACATATATAATATTTGATATTTAATAATATATTTTCTTACTAGCATGAATAATCCAAAGTATTATTTCCATAAATCTGACCTGTGACCTCTCTCTTCCTCTTGTTGGCGCTCTTCTTGTCGGAGTCGGGCGAGGTCACGCTCTGGGGTGAGTATTCCCCCTCGGGGCCCCCGGGCGCGGCCCCCACACTGTCCATCTGGGGCCCCGCCACCTCTACGCCAGCCACAGGCAGGCAGGCCTCAGGGGCCCGGGCCCTGGTCTGGCAGGGGTTGAAGTGCCACTCGGGCCTCTGGTAGCCGCCCGGGCTCTCCGGGTAGAGTCTGTCGTCACGCGGGTAGGCGGCGTGCGGCACCAGGCAGGAGCCGGAGAAGTCCGTGTAGGCCAGGAAGTCAGGCTTCTGGTGCAGGGTGAAGGGGGCCTGCTGGTAGGGCGACTGCAGGCTGGGGCCCGCAGGGTTCCTCATGCACCCCCAGATGGGACTGCCCGGGTGGGCGCTCCTCATGCAGCTGCTGGCCGGCTGCTCCATGACACAAGTTAGGCTGCTGAAGGTCGCTGATCATCAGCGTGAGGATGCACGCCCGCTGCCGCCCCCTGGCTCCTGGCTCCTGGCTCCTGGTGCTCTCCTCCTGGTCCTGGTCCTGGTCTTGGTCCTGGTCCTGGTCCTGGTCCTGCTCCCGGTCCTGGTCTTGGTCCTGGTCCTGGTCCCCACGCTGTGTGTAAACAACCTGGCTGAGCTGGCTGACTGCTGGGCTCGCTGGCCGGCCGACTCTTTTCACATCCTCCAGGAGCCGGCCCTCCTCCTCCTAGGTGGGAAAGACTTTACGGGCTGTAACGTGACCCCTGGGGGGCGGGGCCAGCCGGCCACATGTTGCAGTAGCATCATCACGGGGGGAAATGTGAGATCTAATGCTCTTTCCAGACGCCGCCATTCTAAAGACTGCCGACTCCTTGCTGACACCTGGTCCTGGTCCTGGTCTGGTCCACAAGAAGTCTTCTTCTCCTGCACCTGGACTGGACCTCCTCAGCTCTGGAATGTCAGAGCCATAACTCAATAACACAAAGTCTCATTGAGGACGCTTCCTCTCGCTCTCCGCCGCCACATGTTGCCTGGACAAAACACTCCATCCGTCACACCATCCGTCACACCATCCGTCACACCATCCGTCACACCATCCGCATTCCACTCCAGTGCACGCTGCAAGAAATGACAGTAAAACTGAGATGTCCAAAGTACCGCTTGTGATTGGCCCTGGGACTATCATAAACATAAAAACATCAATCCAACATGATAGTCACATGCTAGGCTAAGGCTAACAGGAGCTAGCGGCGACACAAGCACACAACAGCACACAAGCTCGACATCGTGGATAAAACATCACACTTGTCAATATAAACAATATCAAATAGTCATAGTTGCATTTTACGTACAAGTCTCCAAGCTACTATTAGAAAGTATCCAGTAACAAGCGTGTCCGCATCATTCCTTTTCACTGCGTCATGAGCTTAACTTCATGAATTATTGTGACCACTAAAATAATAATAATAATAACTATGGAGTGAAAATACTGCCAAACTTCCACAAACTCAAAACAATATTTCACAAACTACAAAATGACTTTGGTTTCTACGTGCAACAATCAAACAACTGCCAGCTTGAAACTTTTGTTTCAGTTTGTGAAACCATTTTTTGAGTTTGTGAAGTTTTGGCAGTAATTTCTCTCCCTCCAACCACCCCACTTCAACCTAAGTCCATTCCAGAGGTTTATGCATCAATATTAGTATTTTGTTAGCTACTATTGTTGTGTTTGACACCACTAAGTATGTATGATCCCTACTTGTGATTAGGGGCTATATAAATGAAGTTTGATTGATTGATTGATATGATATGGGATCAATGACAGTATCGGCCAATACTTAAGGCTCCAATATCAGTGCAGTATCGGAAGTGAAAAGCTTCAAGTTCAAGTCTTCAGTTTTGGCAAAGTACAAAACATAAAACTACTGAATCTGCTACTTTTTTGGCGCTGACCTAAATGCTGCTGGTAGAATTGTAACAGCAGCATGTTGTGCTTCGTGCGGTTGCAGACTCGCACTTGGAGATCACTCCAGCAGCACTGAGAGCGAACACAGTCAAAGTGCCTCGAGGTAATGTTGCAATTTAAAAAAAAAAAACGCTCCAACATAAGTTAAGTAAGGCCCCTCCTTTCCAAAAATGTGATGCTAATATACATTAGCTTTGCTACTGACACGCTACCAAATAGCATTAGCAATTTTACATGGCCATTTTAACACCTCCAAATTTGTTATGGAAACTACAACTAAGATGCACGCTACAATCCAACAGCTGCTGTACAACACTTACAGTATTAACACTTAGTAGGGCGCAACCAAAAACAAGACACCACACTTGGATTTGCAAATGTTGCTAAAACTTATTATCATATTTCTACATGAGACTGAGGAATGTCAAACTTATTATCATATTAGCACATGAGACTGAGAAATTCGATCATAGTACAGCAGTTAATAAATGTACCAAAATAATGACTATTCATCAACACACTCTAAAGTACCAAAATAATGACTATTCATCAACACACACTAAAGTACCAAAATAATGACTATTTATCAACACACACTAAAGTACCAAAATAATGACTATTTATCAACACACACTAAAGTACCAAAATAATGACTATTCATCAACACACACTAAAGTACCAAAATAATGACTATTCATCAACACACACTAAAGTACCAAAATAATGACTATTTATCAACACACACTAAAGTACCAAAATAATGACTATTCATCAACACACACTAAAGTACCAAAATAATGACTATTCATCAACACACACTAAAGTACCAAAATAATGACTATTTATCAACACACACTAAAGTACCAAAATAATGACTATTTATCAACACACACTAAAGTACCAAAATAATGACTATTTATCAACACTCACTAAAGTACCAACAATAATGACTATTTATCAACACTCACTAAAGTACCAACAATAATGATTATTTAACAACACTCACTAAAGTACCAACAATAATGACTATTTATCAACACTCACTAAAGTAACAACAATAATGACTATTTATCAACACTCACTAAAGTACCAACAATAATGACTATTTATCAACACACACTTAAGTACCAAAATAATGACTATTTATCAACACACACTAAAGTACCAACAATAATGACTATTCATCAACACACACTAAAGTACCAAAATAATGACTATTTATCAACACACACTAAAGTACCAAAATAATGACTATTTATCAACACTCACTAAAGTACCAACAATAATGACTATTTATCAACACACACTAAAGTACCAACAATAATGACTATTTATCAACACTCACTAAAGTACCAACAATAATGACTATTTATCAACACTCACTAAAGTACCAAAAATAATGACTATTTATCAACACACACTAAAGTACCAAAATAATGACTATTTATCAACACTCACTAAAGTACCAAAATAATGACTATTCATCAACACACACTAAAGTACCAAAATAATGACTATTTATCAACACACACTAAAGTACCAAAATAATGACTATTCATCAACACACACTAAAGTACCAAAATAATGACTATTTATCAACACACACTAAAGTACCAAAATAATGACTATTTATCAACACACACTAAAGTGCCAACAATAATGACTATTTATCAACACTCACTAAAGTACCAAAATAATGACTATTTATCAACACACACTTAAGTACCAAAATAATGACTATTTATCAACACTCACTAAAGTACCAAAATAATGACTTTTTATCAACACACACTAAAGTACCAAAATAATGACTATTTATCAACACTCACTAAAGTACCAACAATAATGACTATTTATCAACACACACTAAAGTACCAACAATAATGACTATTTATCAACACTCACTAAAGTACCAACAATAATGACTATTTATCAACACACACTAAAGTACCAACAATAATGACTATTTATCAACACTCACTAAAGTACCAAAAATAATGACTATTTATCAACACACACTAAAGTACCAAAATAATGACTATTTATCAACACTCACTAAAGTACCAACAATAATGACTATTTATCAACACTCACTAAAGTACCAAAATAATAACTATTTATCAACACTCATTGATGTACCAAAATAATGACTATTTATCAACACACACTAAAGTACCAACAATAATGACTATTTATCAACACTCACTAAAGTACAAACAATAATGACTATTTATCAACACACACTAAAGTACCAAAAATAATGATTATTTATCAACACACACTAAAGTACCAAAATGATGACTATTTATCAACACACACTAAAGTACCAAAATAATGACTATTCATCAACACACACTAAAGTACCAAAATAATGACTATTTATCAACACACACTAAAGTACCAAAATAATGACTATTTATCAACACACACTAAAGTGCCAACAATAATGACTATTTATCAACACTCACTAAAGTACCAAAATAATGACTATTTATCAACACACACTTAAGTACCAAAATAATGACTATTTATCAACACTCACTAAAGTACCAAAATAATGACTTTTTATCAACACACACTAAAGTACCAAAATAATGACTATTTATCAACACTCACTAAAGTACCAACAATAATGACTATTTATCAACACACACTAAAGTACCAACAATAATGACTATTTATCAACACTCACTAAAGTACCAACAATAATGACTATTTATCAACACACACTAAAGTACCAACAATAATGACTATTTATCAACACTCACTAAAGTACCAAAAATAATGACTATTTATCAACACACACTAAAGTACCAAAATAATGACTATTTATCAACACTCACTAAAGTACCAACAATAATGACTATTTATCAACACTCACTAAAGTACCAAAATAATAACTATTTATCAACACTCATTGATGTACCAAAATAATGACTATTTATCAACACACACTAAAGTACCAACAATAATGACTATTTATCAACACTCACTAAAGTACAAACAATAATGACTATTTATCAACACTCACTAAAGTACCAAAATGATGACTATTTATCAACACACACTAAAGTACCAAAATAATGACTATTTATCAACACACACTAAAGTACCAAAAAAATAACTATTTATCAACACTCACTAAAGTACCAACAATAATGACTATTTATCAACACTCACTAAAGTACCAAAATAATGACTATTTATCAACACACACTAAAGTACCAAAATAATGACTATTTATCAACACACACTAAAGTACCAACAATAATTACTATTTATCAACACACACTAAATTACCAACAATAATGACTATTTATCAACACTCACTAAAGTACCAACAATAATGACTATTTATCAACACACACTAAAGTACCAAAATAATGACTATTTATCAACACTCACTAAAGTACCAACAATAATGACTATTTATCAACACACACTAAAGTACCAACAATAATGACTATTTATCAACACTCACTAAAGTACCAACAATAATGACTATTTATCAACACACACTAAAGTACCAACAATAATGACTATTTATCAACACTCACTAAAGTACCAAAAATAATGACTATTTATCAACACACACTAAAGTACCAAAATAATGACTATTTATCAACACTCACTAAAGTACCAACAATAATGACTATTTATCAACACTCACTAAAGTACCAAAATAATAACTATTTATCAACACTCACTGATGTACCAAAATAATGACTATTTATCAACACACACTAAAGTACCAACAATAATGACTATTTATCAACACTCACTAAAGTACAAACAATAATGACTATTTATCAACACACACTAAAGTACCAAAAATAATGATTATTTATCAACACACACTAAAGTACCAAAATGATGACTATTTATCAACACACACTAAAGTACCAAAATAATGACTATTTATCAACACACACTAAAGTACCAACAATAATTACTATTTATCAACACACACTAAATTACCAACAATAATGACTATTTATCAACACTCACTAAAGTACCAACAATAATGACTATTTATCAACACTCACTAAAGTACCAAAAATAATGACTATTTATCAACACACACTAAAGTACCAAAATAATGACTATTTATCAACACACACTAAAGTACCAAAATAATGACTATTTTTCAACACTCACTAAAGTACCAACAATAATGACTATTTATCAACACTCACTGAAGTAACAACAATAATGACTATTTATCGACACTCATTAAAGTACCAACAATAATGACTATTTATCAACACTCACTAAAGTACCAAAATAATAACTATTTATCAACACTCACTGAAGTACCAACAATAATGACTATTTATCAACACACACTAAAGTACCAAAATAATGACTATTTACCAACACACACTAAAGTACCAACAATAATGACTATTTATCAACACTCACTAAAGTACCAAAATAATGACTATTTATCAACACACACTAAAGTACCAAAATAATGACTATTTATCAACACACTAAAGTACCAAAATAATGACTATTTATCAACACACACTAAAGTACCAAAATAATGACTATTTATCAACACTCACTAAAGTACCAACATAATGACTATTTATCAACACTCACTAAAGTACCAACATAATGACTATTTATTAACACACACTAAAGTACCAACAATAATGACTATTTATCAACACACACTAAAGTACCAAAATAATGACTATTTATCAACACACACTAAAGTACCAACAATAATTACTATTTATCAACACACACTAAATTACCAACAATAATGACTATTTATCAACACTCACTAAAGTACCAACAATAATGACTATTTATCAACACACACTAAAGTACCAAAATAATGACTATTTATCAACACACACTAAAGTACCAACAATAATGACTATTTATCAACACTCACTAAAGTACCAAAATAATGACTATTTATCAACACCCACTAAAGTACCAAAATAATGACTATTTATCAACACACTAAAGTACCAAAATAATGACTATTTATCAACACACACTAAAGTACCAAAATAATGACTATTTATCAACACTCACTAAAGTACCAACATAATGACTATTTATCAACACACACTAAAGTACCAACAATAATGACTATTTATCAACACACACTAAAGTACCAAAATAATGACTATTTATCAACACACACTAAAGTACCAAAATAATGACTATTTATCAACACACACTAAAGTACCAAAATAATGACTATTTATCAACACACACTAAAGTACCAACAATAATTACTATTTATCAACACACACTAAATTACCAACAATAATGACTATTTATCAAAACTCACTAAAGTACCAACAATAATGACTATTTATCAACACTCACTAAAGTACCAAAAATAATGACTATTTATCAACACACACTAAAGTACCAAAATAATGACTATTTATCAACACACACTAAAGTACCAAAATAATGAATATTTATCAACACACACTAAAGTACAAAAGTATTGACTATCAACACACACTAAAGTACCAAAATAATGACCACCGTATTTTCCGCACTATAAGGCGCACCTAAAAACCACAAATTTTCTCAAAAGCTGACAGTGCGGCTTATAACCCGGTGCGCTTTATATATGGATTAATATTAAGATTCATTTTCATAAAGTTTCGGTCTCGCAACTACGGTAAACAGCCGCCATCTTTTTTCCCCGTAGAAGAGGAAGTGCTTCTTCTTCTACGCAAGCAACCGCCAAGGTAAGCACCCGCCCCCATAGAACAGGAAGCGCTTCTTCTTCTACTGTAAGCAACCACCCGCCCGCGTAGAAGAAGAAGAAGCGCGAATATTACCGTACGTTTCATTTCCTTTGTGTGTTTACATCTGTAAAGACCACAAAATGGCTCCTACTAAGCGACAGGTTTCCGGTTCATGAAAAGACGCAATCTCTCCATCCGCACACGGACTACTATTTCACAGCAACTGCCTAAAGACTTTCAAGAAAAGCTGGCTACTTTCCGTGCATATTGTAAAAACAAGATAGCTGAAAAAAAGATCCGGCCAGAGAACATTATCAACATGGACGAGGTTCCACTGACTTTTGATATTCCTGTGAACCGCACTGTGGATACAACGGGAGCACGTACGGTGAATATTCGCACCACAGGGAATGAGAAGTCATCCTTCACTGTGGTTCTAGCTTGCCATGCTAATGGCCAGAAACTTCCACCCATGGTGATATTCAAAAGGAAGACCTTGCCAAAAGAGACCTTTCCAGCCGGCGTCATCATAAAAGCTAACTCGAAGGGATGGATGAAGAAAAGATGAGCGAGTGGTTAAGGTAAGTTTACGCGAAGAGGCCGGGTGGCTTTTTTCACGCAGCTCCGTCCATGTTGATATACGACTCCATGCGCGCCCACATCACGCTGGTTTTTAATATATTATTAAAGTTTGACTGACCTATCTGACTGTTTTTTTGACATTCCTTTAGCGCAGTTAGATGCGGCTTACAACACGGGGCGGCTTATAGGTGGACAAAGTTTTGAAATATGCCGTTCATTGAAGGCGCGGCTTATAACCCAGGGCGCCTTATGGTGCGGAAAATACGGTATGTATCAACACACACTAAAGTACCAACAATAATGACTATTTATCAACACACACTAAAGTACCAAAATAATGACTATTTACCAACACACACTAAAGTACCAACAATAATGACTATTTATCAACACTCACTAAAGTACCAAAATAATGACTATTTATCAACACACACTAAAGTACCAAAATAATGACTATTTATCAACACACACTAAAGTACCAAAATAATGACTATTTATCAACACACTAAAGTACCAAAATAATGACTATTTATCAACACACACTAAAGTACCAAAATAATGACTATTTATCAACACACTAAAGTACCAAAATAATGACTATTTATCAACACACACTAAAGTACCAAAATAATGACTATTTATCAACACACACTAAAGTACCAAAATAATGACTATTTATCAACACACACTAAAGTACCAAAATAATGACTATTTATCAACACACTAAAGTACCAAAATAATGACTATTTATCAACACACACTAAAGTACCAAAATAATGACTATTTATCAACACACACTAAAGTACCAACAATAATGACTATTTATCAACACTCACTAAAGTACCAAAATAATGACTATTTATCAACACACACTAAAGTACCAAAATAATGACTATTTATCAACACACACTAAAGTACCAAAATAATGACTATTTATCAACACACACTAAAGTACCAACATAATGACTATTTATACACACTAAAGTACCAACATAATGACTATTTATACACACTAAAGTACCAACATAATGACTATTTATCAACACACACTAAAGTACCAAAATAATGACTATTTATCAACACACACTAAAGTACCAACATAATGACTATTTATACACACTAAAGTACCAACATAATGACTATTTATACACACTAAAGTACCAACATAATGACTATTTATACACACTAAAGTACCAACATAATGACTATTTATCAACACACACTAAAGTACCAACATAATGACTATTTATCAACACACACTAAAGTACCAACATAATGACTATTTATCAACACACACTAAAGTACCAAAATAATAACTATTTATCAACACACACTAAAGTACCAACATAATGACTATTTACCAACACACACTAAAGTACCAAAATAATGACTATTTATCAACACACACTAAAGTACCAAAATAATGACTATTTATCAACACACACTAAAGTACCAACAATAGTGACTATTTATCAACACACACTAAAGTACCAAAATAATGACTATTTATCAACACACACTAAAGTACCAACAATAATGACTATTTATCAACACTCACTAAAGTACCAAAATAATGACTATTTATCAACACACACTAAAGTACCAACAATAATGACTATTTATCAACACTCACTAAAGTACCAAAATAATGACTATTTATCAACACACACTAAAGTACCAAAATAATGACTATTTATCAACACACACTAAAGTACCAAAATAATGACTATTTATCAACACACACTAAAGTACCAACATAATGACTATTTATACACACTAAAGTACCAACATAATGACTATTTATACACACTAAAGTACCAACATAATGACTATTTATCAACACACACTAAAGTACCAAAATAATGACTATTTATCAACACACACTAAAGTACCAACATAATGACTATTTATACACACTAAAGTACCAACATAATGACTATTTATACACACTAAAGTACCAACATAATGACTATTTATACACACTAAAGTACCAACATAATGACTATTTATACACACTAAAGTACCAACATAATGACTATTTATCAACACACACTAAAGTACCAACATAATGACTATTTATCAACACACACTAAAGTACCAAAATAATAACTATTTATCAACACACACTAAAGTACCAACATAATGACTATTTACCAACACACACTAAAGTACCAAAATAATGACTATTTATCAACACACACTAAAGTACCAAAATAATGACTATTTATCAACACACACTAAAGTACCAACAATAGTGACTATTTATCAACACACACTAAAGTACCAACAATAATGACTATTTATCAACACTCACGTTGAGTAGCAGTATTGATCAGCAGGTACCAGGAATTAGTAATGCATCTGTTAATAAAAGTCTTTTTAAAATGTTTTTATAAATGCCATTTTTTTTAAAAACTGCACAATTCTTGTTAAATAATAAAAAGTTTCCATAAAAAGCCACATAAAGTAAATAAAAGAATACAAGTTTAGTACAGTAGAACTTAGTTTGATGACCTTGTTGACTTTCTTCTTCTAACACGTCTTAGATGTTGAATATTACACTTTGTAAATATTCACCTCACTTACACTTATTCATATTGCATCTGACATGATGTCATCTTCTACACATGATGTCATCTTCTACTAATGATGTCATGTTCTACACATGATGTCATGTTCTACTAATGATGTCTTGTTCTACTATTGCTGTCACGTTGTACTAATGATGTCATGTTGTACAACATGACATCTTCAAATGATGTCACGTTGTACAAATGATGTCATGTTGTACAAATGATGTCATGTTGTAGAAATGATGTCATGTTGTACAAATGATGTCATGTTGTACAAATGATGTCATGTTGTAGAAATGATGTCATGTTGTACTAATGATGTCATGTTGTACAAATTGTGTCATGTTGTACAGATGATGTCACGTTGTACAAATGATGTCACGTTGTACAAAAGATGTCATGTTGTACTAATGAAGTCATGTTTCACTAATGATGTCATGTTGTACAAATTGTGTCATGTTGTACAGATGATGTCACGTTGTACAAATGATGTCACGTTGTACAAAAGATGTCATGTTGTACTAATGAAGTCATGTTTCACTAATGATGTCATGTTGTACAAATTGTGTCATGTTGTACAGATGATGTCACGTTGTACAAATGATGTCACGTTGTACTAATGATGTCATGTTGTACTAATGATGTCATGTTGTACTAATGATGTCATGTTGTAGAAATGATGTCATGTTGTACTAATGATGTCATGTTGTACAAATTGTGTCATGTTGTACAGATGATGTCACGTTGTACAAATGATGTCACGTTGTACTAATGATGTCACGTTGTACAAAAGATGTCATGTTGTACTAATGAAGTCATGTTTCACGAGTGATGTCATGTTGTACAAATTGTGTCATGTTGTACAGATGATGTCACGTTGTACAAATGATGTCACGTTGTACTAATGATGTCATGTTGTACTAATGATGTCACGTTGTACAAATCGTGTCATGTTGTACAGATGATGTCGCGTTGTACAAATGATGTCACATTGTACTAATGATGTCATGTTGTACAACATGACATCTTCAAATGATGTCACGTTGTACAAATGATGTCATGTTGTACAAATGATGTCATGTTCTACTAATGATGTCATGTTGTACAAATGATGTCATGTTGTACAAATGATGTCATGTTGTAGAAATGATGTCATGTTGTACTAATGATGTCATGTTGTACAAATCGTGTCATGTTGTACTAATGATGTCACATTGTACAAATGATGTCACATTGTACAAATGATGTCACGTACTAATGATGTCACGTTGTACAAAAGATGTCATGTTGTACTAATGAAGTCATGTTTCACTAATGATGTCATGTTGTACAAATTGTGTCATGTTGTACAGATGATGTCACGTTGTACAAATGATGTCACGTTGTACTAATGATGTCATGTTGTACTAATGATGTCACGTTGTACAAATCGTGTCATGTTGTACAGATGATGTCGCGTTGTACAAATGATGTCATGTTGTACTAATGATGTCATGTTGTACTAATGATGTCATGTTGTACTAATGATGTCATGTTGTACAGATGATGTCATGTTGTGCTAATGGTGTCATGTTGTACTAATGATGTCATGTTGTGCTAATTATGTCATGTTGTACTAATGATGTCATGTTGTACAGATGATGTCATGTTGTGCTAATGGTGTCATGTTGTACTAATGATGTCATGTTGTGCTAATTATGTCATGTTGTACAAATGATGTCATGTTGTACAGATGATGTCATGTTGTACTGATGATGTCATGTTGTACTGATGATGTCATGTTGTACTAATGATGTCATGTTGTACAAATGATGTCATGTACTGATGATGTCATGTTGTACTAATGATGTCATGTTGTACAACATGACATCTTCAAATGATGTCATGTTGTAGAAATGATGTCATGTTGTACAAATGATGTCATGTTGTACTGATGATGTCATGTTGTACAAATGATGTCATGTTGTACAAATGATGTCATGTTGTACTGATGATGTCATGTTGTACTAATGATGTCATGTTGTACTAATGATGTCACACTTCCACACCTCTCCCTTGTTTTTGTTTTATATCTGCTTTGATGCGAGCCTCAGCAAATATGATGCATTTATTTTGAAGAACCACTTCCTGTCCCCTCGCCACATGTATTTGTTACTTTTTACGCGACGCTAGCTAGCTTAGCATACCTTGTCTGACTTTCAGTCGCATTTAGCATCCTTGAGTGTGTAAGCATGCTAGTGGTAAGTGCTATGATCTTCTGGCAATGACATATCTGTTGTGTGTAAGCATGCTAGTGGTAAGTGCTATGATCTTCTGGCAATGACATATTTGTTGTGTGTAAGCATGCTAGTGGTAAGTGCTATGATCTTCTGGCAATGACATATCTGTTGTGTGTAAGCATGCTAGTGGTAAGTGCTATGATCTTCTGGCAATGACATATCTGTTGTGTGTAAGCATGCTAGTGGTAAGTGCTATGATCTTCTGGCAATGACACATTTGTTGTGTGTAAGCATGCTAGTGGTAAATGCTATGATCTTCTGGCAATGACACATTTGTTGTGTGTAAGCATGCTAGTGGTAAGTGCTATGATCTTCTGGCAATGACATATTTGTTGTGTGTAAGCATGCTAGTGGTAAGTGCTATGATCTTCTGGCAATGACATATTTGTTGTGTGTAAGCATGCTAGTGGTAAGTGCTATGATCTTCTGGCAATGACACATTTGTTGTGTGTAAGCATGCTAGTGGTAAGTGCTATGATCTTCTGGCAATGACATATTTGTTGTGTGTAAGCATGCTAGTGGTAAGTGCTATGATCTTCTGGCAATGACATATTTGTTGTGTGTAAGCATGTTAGTGGTAAGTGCTATGATCTTCATATTTGTGGTAGTTTAGAATGTTTTGGTGTTTGTTGGAAGACAAATAAAGAGTGCACTTAAGTGTCCGTGAATTCTTGTCTGCCAACATTCACACACAAAAAGTGAAAAAGGGCCGACCTCCGGGGGGACAAATGTGTGTGTGTGTGGGGGGTTGTGGGGGGTTGTGGGGGGGCTCAGAGGTCAGCGGGCAAATTGTTGAGGCGTGAAGCACGGTGACATTTTACTGGCCGCACGGCAGGGAGGTGAGTTTGTGCACGCCATCTGTGTGTCACCATCAATTACATTGTGTGTGTGTGTGTGTGTGTGTGTGTCTGTCTGCGTGTGTGTGTGTGTGTGTGTGTGTGTGTGTGTGTGTGTGTGTGTGTGTGTGTGTCTGTGTGTGTGTGTGTGTCTGTCTGTGTGTGTGTGTGTGTGTGTGTGTGTGTGTGTGTGTGTGTGTGTGTGTGTGTGTGTGTGTGTGTGTGTGTGTGTGTGTGTGTGTGTGTGTCTGTGTGTGTGTGTCTGTCTGTCTGTGTGTGTGTGTGTGTGTGTGTGTATGTGTGTGTGTGTGTTTAAATCTGTAAAAAAAAAGATCCCAATCAGAGTGTGTATGTATAAATGCTCCATGTGACACATTATATATTGATGTTATATTATGTATGTATGTTATATGATATATGTATGTTATATTACATATGTATGTTATATTGTATATTGATGTTATATTATATATGTATGTTATATTATGTATGTATTTTACATTATATATTGATGTTATATTATATATTGATGTTATATGATGTATTGATGTTATATTATATATTGATGTTGTATAATATATTGATGTTATATTATATATGTATGTTATATTATACATGTATGTTATATTATCTATGTATGTTATATTATATATTGATGTTATATAATATATTGATGTTGTATTATTTATGTATGGTATATTGTATATTGAAGTTATATTATATATTGGTGTTATATTATATATTTATGTTATATGATATTATGTATGTTATATGATATATTGATGTTATATTATATATTGATGTTCTATTATATATGGATGGTATATGATACAGTGATGTTATATAATATATATATATATATATATATATATATATATATATATATATATATATATATATATATATATATATATATATATATATATATAAAAATATATATATATATATATATATATATATATACATATATATATATATTTATATATTATATATATATATATATATATATATATATAATGTATATTGATGAGAGATATAGCAGATTAGTCTCGCTTAACAAGTGGCTGGCTAGCTTCTGTAGACAACAGGGACTAACGTTTATTGATAATTGGCCCTCTTTCTGGGGCAAACCAGGCTTGCTGATGAGGGACGGCCTTCACCCTAACCAGGAAGGCGCCATCATCCTGTCTAAGAATATAGACTACTGTTTAAGTCACATTTGACTAACTACACTAGAGCAAGCCCGGTCACAGGCAATTACAGAGCCTGCTAGTCCGGGTGAGGAGTCAGTTAAGCTAGAACTAGCCAGCGCCAGGCTGGATAATTCCTGTACGCATAGCAATTTTCTTAGAATAACACACAACTCACATAATGTGTTTTCTGTTGTGAATGTGTCCGGGGTAGATATGCATTCTACTGAGGTGGCAAATCATGATGCGTTTAGTCGATCGCAGCATCAAGCAAACAATCTGAAAATTCCCGTCGTATCAATTCCTAGATATGGTCGAAACTATTTAAAGTGCACTACGTATAATAAACGCAACATTATTAATATTTCTACTACGGATAATTTAAACAAAAACTCGTCAAAACAGCCCAATACTTATAATATGGGCTTTTTAAACATAAGATCATTGTCTCCCAAAACGTTATTAGTTAATGAGGTCATTAGAGACAACAATCTTAACGTCATTGGTCTTAGCGAAACCTGGCTCAAACCAGACGAATTTTTTGCGCTAAATGAGGCATCTCCTCCTAACTATACGAATGCGCATATTGCCCGTCCCCTTAAAAGGGGTGGGGGGGTCGCATTAATATACAATGAAAACTTTAACCTTACCCCTAACCTAAATAATAAATACAAATCGTTTGAGGTGCTTACTATGAGGTCTGTCGCACCGCTGCCTCTCGATATGGCTGTTATCTACCGCCCCCCAGGGCCCTACTCGGACTTTATTAATGAATTCTCAGAGTTCGTTGCTGATCTAGTGACGCACGCAGACAATATAATCATAATGGGGGACTTTAATATCCATATGAATACCCCATCGGACCCTCAGTGCGTGGCGCTCCAGACTATAATTGATAGCTGTGGTCTTACACAAATAATAAATGAACCTACGCATCGCAACGGCAATACGATAGATCTAGTGCTGGTCAGGGGTGTCACCACCTCCAAAGTTATGGTACTCCCGTATACTAAAGTAATGTCCGATCATTACCTTATAAAATTCGAAGTTCTGACTCATTGTCAACAAACTAATAATAATAATAACTGCTATAGCAGCCGCAACATTAATGCCGCCACAACGGTGACTCTTGCTGACCTACTGCCTTCGGTAATGGCACCATTCCCAAATTATGTCGGCTCTATTGATAACCTCACTAACAACTTTGACAATGCCCTGCGCAAAACCATTGATAGTATAGCACCGCTAAAACAAAAAAGGGCCCCTAAAAGGCGCACCCCATGGTTTACAGAGGAAACCAGAGCTCATAAATTATCATGTAGAAAGTTGGAACGCAAATGGCGCGCGACCAAGCTTGAGGTTTT
>NC_084586.2:23737500-23757500 GCF_033978685.3 Nerophis lumbriciformis | reverse complement strand
TTACCTAGGAGGTGTTTCCGTCTGTGGCGGCATGCTGTTACAATTTCGCTGCGCTTGTTGAGGGATGACAGGTCTGGACGGTAAATAATAAACAGTTTCTCTTTCAAGCATAGGTTGCATCGTTTATTACCACTATTGTAAGGTGTGCTGGATGCAAGAATTTGCCATGTTATTGAATATTCAACATTATTGTCTTTGAGGTCCCAAATGTGTTTGCTGAGTTCTGTGGTATTCCGCAGGTTTTGGTTCCTGAAAGAAGCCTTGTGATTGTTCCATCTGGTTTTGAACTCTCCCTCGGTTAATCCTACATATGTGTCGGATGTGTTAATGTCCTTGCGTGTTACCTTAGATTGGTAGACAACTGATGTTTGTAAGCACCCCCCGTTGAGAGGGCAATCAGGTTTATTTCGGCAGTTGCAGCCTTTGTTGGTTTTGGAGTCGCTCTGTCCGGGGCCCGACGGCTCATTTGCAATTGTTTTGTTGTGGTTTGAGATAATTTGTCGTATATTGTTCATACAGCTGTAGCTCAATTTAATGTTGTTCTTGTTGAATACTTTTCTTAGGGTGTTGTCTTTGGGAAAGTGTTTGTCAATCAGATTGAGGAATTTGTGTCCAATGTTAGTTGAGACGTTTTTGCTGTATGGGGGGTTTGAAAATTTGGCATATGCGCTTCTTGGTATTCTCGCTGCTCCTTGGCGAGGCGCCACAGCCAACAAGGAAGTCTTCATCACATTGAAGGACCACAAACCCAACTTCGCAAATAACCCAACATGCCGACTAATAAACCCAACTAAATCTGAAATAGGAAAAATCAGCAAAATAATCCTGGACAGAGTCAACACAAAAATCAAGGACAAAACACCACTCAACCAATGGAGAAATACAGCAGCAGTAATCAAATGGTTCAACAACATCCAAGACAAACAACAGCACAACTTTATCTCCTTTGATATCGAGGAATTTTACCCTTCCATCACGCAAGACCTACTGACTCAAGCACTAGACTTCGCCTCAGACTACGACTCAATCACAGGCAACGAAAGAAACATCATCATCCACGCAAAAAACTCCATTCTCATCCACAACAGTACACCATGGCAAAAAAAGAACAATGCAACATTTGACGTCACTATGGGAAGTTTTGACGGAGCAGAAACGTGTGAACTCGTTGGGAGTTTCCTCCTCTCCCAGCTCACCAGCCTCAATCTGAACCTTGGTATTTACCGTGATGACGGACTGGCAGTGTGTTGCGCCTCGCCAAGGAGCAGCGAGAATACCAAGAAGCGCATATGCCAAATTTTCAAAGAGAACGACCTACGGATCACGATTGAAGCCAACAAGCAAACCGTCAACTTCCTTGACGTCACTTTCAACCTGAGAAATAACAGCTACCAACCATTCACGAAACCCAACACAACACTCCAATACGTGCACCATGACAGCAACCACCCACCCACCACCACGAAAAGAATACCTACCGGAATTAATAAAAGGCTATCGATGCTGTCATCTAGCAAAGCTGAATTTGACCAAGCAACCCCCCCGTACCAAAAAGCCCTCGATGAAAGCGGATACAATTTCACCCTCACCTATGAACCCACGCCAGGAAACCAACCAAAAAAGAACAGAAAACGAAACGACATCATCTGGTACAACCCCCCATACAGCAAAAACGTCTCAACTAACATTGGACACAAATTCCTCAATCTGATTGACAAACACTTTCCCAAAGACAACACCCTAAGAAAAGTATTCAACAAGAACAACATTAAATTGAGCTACAGCTGTATGAACAATATACGACAAATTATCTCAAACCACAACAAAACAATTGCAAATGAGCCGTCGGCCCCCGGACAGAGCGACTCCAAAACCAACAAAGGCTGCAACTGCCGAAATAAACCTGATTGCCCTCTCAACGGGGGGTGCTTACAAACATCAGTTGTCTACCAATCTAAGGTAACACGCAAGGACATTAACACATCCGACACATATGTAGGATTAACCGAGGGAGAGTTCAAAACCAGATGGAACAATCACAAGGCTTCTTTCAGGAACCAAAACCTGCGGAATACCACAGAACTCAGCAAACACATTTGGGACCTCAAAGACAATAATGTTGAATATTCAATAACATGGCAAATTCTTGCATCCAGCACACCTTACAATAGTGGTAATAAAAGATGCAACCTATGCTTGAAAGAGAAACTGTTTATTATTTACCGTCCAGACCTGTCATCCCTCAACAAGCGCAGCGAAATTGTAACAGCATGCCGCCACAGACGGAAACACCTCCTAGGTAACACATGAGCCAATCACCACGCCCCTACGCCAGCCTGTACCCACCCACTCTGTGCCCTATATAAACCATGGTATGTGAATGCTCCCATTAAAATCTCCTGATGATTGAGGGAACCCCCTCATGAAACAGGCCTGTAGAGATGAAATAGTCTTGTGATTTTTTTCCCCACACATACATATATATATATATATATATATATATATATATATATATATATATATATATATATATATATATATATATATATATATAAATGTGTGTGTGTGTGTGTGGGGGGGGGGGATAGCAACCACAAAAGAACACAAACTAATATAAAGTGGATTGTATCAGAGAAAGTTCTTCCAACAAATCAAATGTTCAAACATTTTCCAAAGTCATCTCTGCAGACACCAGCATGGTCTGATTGTGTGCCACAAGTCTTTTTTTTAAGAGACATTTCCTTCCACGCACTTTTGTTGACTTTTTGATGAGCAACTAATGATATGTTTAGGTACTTGTAATAATAATACTAATAATAATGGATGAGATGTATATATTGTAAATGATTGATTGAACATAGAATCAGATCAATGTGCTTGATTCAAAAAGTCTTTGACACAAAATGTTCCAGTGCATTGCTAGATTACATTTCCTGATGGCGTGTACATGTTGGCGCACATGCCCAGTAGCACTCTTCCTTCCTTCCTGTCGCCCTGGTCCCGCCTCCCAGCACCACTTCCTGCTCGGGACTCTTTGAAGACTGAGCGCGCTCCCTGGAGGCCCGCAGGAAGACGCCCAAATAAGGGATGACTCACTAAATCTTTTAGACACGCTGAAGTCGGCCAGGACAAAGTCTGCAAGACTTCCAGTAGTGGTGCTTTTGTTCATACTTCAACCATACACACGCAGTAGTGGTGCTTTTGTTCATACTTCAACCATACGCACGCAGTAGTGGTGCTTTTGTTCATACTGCAACCATACGCACGCAGTAGTGGTGCTTTTGTTCATACTTCAACCATACGCACGCAGTAGTGGTGTTTTTGTTCATACTGCAACCATACGCACGCAGTAGTGGTGCTTTTGTTCATACGTCAACCATACGCACGCAGTAGTGGTGCTTTTGTTCATACTTCAACCATACGCACGCAGTAGTGGTGTTTTTGTTCATACTGCAACCATACGCACGCAGTAGTGGTGCTTTTGTTCATACGTCAACCATACGCACGCAGTAGTGGTGCTTTTGTTCATACTTCAACCATACGCACTCAGTAGTGGTGCTTTTGTTCATACTTCAACCATACGCACTCAGTAGTGGTGCTTTTGTTCATACGCACACAAACCTCCACAGCAATAAAAGATGTTTTCTTCTTGATGGGAAGAAAGGTGAAGTATGGAAGCAAGGTTGGTTGCATGAACACAACACTCGCTCCCTGGTGTCAGGAAATAACGTCTGTGTAACATGAATTTGCCATGTTCTTTTTATTTAACTATGGAAAGGAATTTTTGTAATGCAGTAATTATTTGAATATTATTAATATATCGATAATTATTGATATTTTTTGTACCACCTATTCAAAATAAGGAGCAGGAGAAAATGATTGTAAATGTAACTTCCTGTGATTATAATCCCTCAGCTGTCAAGGCAGAAAGGAAATGTCAACACAAACATGAAAACAAACAATGTCAACAAAATAGTCAAATCACATTGAACATTTAACTATAATCTCTTCAAATGAAGGTGCAAAAATAAGGAATATGTTAGAAATGCTGTAAGAAAATAGTGTGAAAATGTAAACATAGAAAGCTGAGAAGAAGTATTTTCTGCAGGTTTAATGGCAGGTTGTTACGGCTGTGCTCTAAAGGGTGAGCGTGGCTAAGGTGGTGTGGCACATGTACACACCACATTGGTCTGACTACGGTCCCTTGGAAAACATCAACAAAACTGTCCAGCTGACTTTTCCTCTTTGATCTACAATGTTGACTTTCTCTTCTCACGCCATGCAAAGACTCAACCTAACTTGATAGTTGATACTGTCACCTGATTGGCTAAACCTGCAGAAAATAGTTCTTCTTGGGTTTCTATGTTTACATTTCCACACTATTTTCTTGCCCAGCCCTAAGTAGTCCAGTGTCGTGCTGCAACGATTAATCGATTAAATATTTTAGAAGAAAAGTTTCGGTTTATATGTTGTTGCTTGGGATGATCAGTTAATGAGTGTAACTAATAACAACTTAAGTGTGTGCCCAGGAACCTTAAATACCAGGAACCTTAAATACCAGGAACCTTAAATACCAGGAACCTTAAAAAGCAGGAAAGTGCTAGAATCTGCACACATGCCATACTTGCCAACCTTGAGACCTCCGATTTCGGGAGGTGGGGGCGTGGTCGGGGGTGGGGCGGGGCGTGGTTGGGGGCGTGGTTAAGAGGGGAGGAGTATATTGACAGCTAGAATTCACCAAGTCAAGTATTTCATATATATATATATATATATATATATATATATATATATATATATATATATATATATATATATATATATCTACATCCTGAAAATATGCAAAAAAAATTGTGTTTGGATAATTGATACTTCAAACTTGCATAAATAAATATTAAGGAATATAACATAACTTGGCTTCTGAGAGCTTCAAAATGTAGTGAATAAAATGCTAAAGTTAGCAAGTATTTTAATAATTAAATATGGTCATTTTAAATGAATTATTATGATAATTTAAAATTAATTATTTCAAATATGTTTATTTTAATGTAAAATTTTATGGCTGGATGTAATAAGGAGTCAGAAAAAATTAAAATTAAAATACAATTAATTTTGATGTTTTTAGCAAAATATAGTAAAAATTTATTTATTTATTTATTTTTTTAAATTAATAAATATCTATTTTTAGGTAAGATAAACATATTAATACAATGTATGTCTAGTCTGGATGATTTAGTTCTTGTCACCCTGTTGTCCTCCCGTCATGAAAAAAGGCTGTCCTCACTCAGGTCCGCATGGAGCTGGAGGGGGCGTGGCCTCCAGCTCCGGCTGAAAATCGGGAGATTTTCGGGACAATATTTGTCCCGGGAGGTTTTCGGGAGAGGCGCTGAATTTCGGGAATCTCCCGGAAAATTCGGGAGGGTTGGCAAGTATGACACATGCAAAAGTGCTACATTTGAAAATGTTGATGTTTATTACTTCAAAAGAATGAAGGTTATGGCAACAAAACAATATATTTCAACAGGTTTCCCTAAAACACACATTTAGGCTATAATGTGTGTTTTATCCGATTATACCAATAATCGAACAAACTAATCAATATATTATTCAATTAATCGAACAAACTGATGGATTACTCGAATAATTGCATAAACTTATCGATATATTATTCCTTTAACCGAAATAACTCATCGATAGATTACTCAATTAACCTGAAAAACGAATCTATAAATTACCCAATTCATTGATCAAACTAATTGACAGATTAACTGTGCAAACTAATCAATAGATTACTTGAACAAACTAATCATTAATAACCTGGTTATTCAAACAAACTAATGGATAGAATACCCTAAAAATCCTACAAAGTTGATCAAACAAAGTAATTGAACATACTAACCAATAGATTACTTGATGAATCAAATAAACTCATCAATAGATACTTTGATTAATCAAACATGATAGATTACTTGATTAATTGAGCATTCTAACCGATAGATTATCAATTAGTTTGTTTGATTAATCGAGCAGATTATTTGATAAATTGAACATACTAATCGGTAGATTGCTCCATTAATCAAGCAAAATAATCGACAGATTACTGATTAATCAAGCAAACTAATCAATAGATTAATCGATTAATCAAATAAACTGATATTATTGTGAGGACTGATATGATTGTGAGGGTGCCATGAGATGATATGATTGTGAGGACGCCATGAGATGATATGATTGTGAGGACGCCATGAGATGATATGATTGTGAGGACGCCATGAGATGATATGATTGTGAGGACGCCATGAGATGATATGATTGTGAGGACGCCATGAGATGATATGATTGTGAGAACGCCATGAGATGATATGATTGTGAGGACGCCATGAGATGATATGATTGTGAGGACGCCATGAGATGATATGATTGTGAGGACGCCATGAGATGATGTGATTGTGAGAACGCCATGAGATGATATGATTGTGAGGACGCCATGAGATGATATGATTGTGAGAACGCCATGAGATGATATGATTGTGAGGACGCCATGAGATGATATGATTGTGAGAACGCCATGAGATGATATGATTGTGAGGACGCCATGAGATGATATGATTGTGAGAACGCCATGAGATGATATGATTGTGAGGACGCCATGAGATGATATGATTGTGAGAACGCCATGAGATGATATGATTGTGAGGACGCCATGAGATGATATGATTGTGAGAACGCCATGAGATGATATGATTGTGAGGACGCCATGAGATGATATGATTGTGAGGACGCCATGAGATGATATGATTGTGAGAACGCCATGAGATGATATGATTGTGAGGACGCCATGAGATGATATGATTGTGAGGACGCCATGAGATGATATGATTGTGAGGACGTCATGAGATGATAGGATTGTGAGGACGCCATGAGATGATATGATTGTGAGGATGCCATGAGATGATAGGATTGTGAGGACGCCATGAGATGATGTGATTGTGAGGACGCCATGAGATGATATGATTGTGAGGGCGCCATGAGATGATGTGATTGTGAGGACGCCATGAGATGATATGATTGTGAGGGCGCCATGAGATGATGTGATTGTGAGAACGCCATGAGATGATAGGATTGTGAGGACGCCATGAGATGATATGATTGTGAGAACGCCATGAGATGATAGGATTGTGAGGACGCCATGAGATGATATGATTGTGAGGACGCCATGAGATGATATGATTGTGAGGACGCCATGAGATGATATGATTGTGAGGACGTCATGAGATGATAGGATTGTGAGGACGCCATGAGATGATATGATTGTGAGGATGCCATGAGATGATAGGATTGTGAGGACGCCATGAGATGATATGATTGTGAGGACGCCATGAGATGATATGATTGTGAGGGCGCCATGAGATGATGTGATTGTGAGGACGCCATGAGATGATATGATTGTGAGGACGCCATGAGATGATATGATTGTGAGGGCGCCATGAGATGATGTGATTGTGAGGACGCCATGAGATGATATGATTGTGAGGGCGCCATGAGATGATATGATTGTGAGGACGTCATGAGATGATAGGATTGTGAGGACGCCATGAGATGATATGATTGTGAGGATGCCATGAGATGATAGGATTGTGAGGACGCCATGAGATGATATGATTGTGAGGACGCCATGAGATGATATGATTGTGAGGGCGCCATGAGATGATGTGATTGTGAGGACGCCATGAGATGATATGATTGTGAGGACGTCATGAGATGATAGGATTGTGAGGACGCCATGAGATGATATGATTGTGAGGATGCCATGAGATGATAGGATTGTGAGGACGCCATGAGATGATATGATTGTGAGGACGCCATGAGATGATATGATTGTGAGGACGCCATGAGATGATATGATTGTGAGGACGCCATGAGATGATATGATTGTGAGGGCGCCATGCAAGAAAGCCTTCAAGGTGGAGGCAGCAGAGAGTTAAGATGGAGTATTTAAGGGGAAGGCAGCAGAAAGAGTAAAGATGGAGTATTTTCCAGATGTGGACTATAAAGTTAGTCTCTGGGTCTTTGTGTGTCTGCCCTGCTAAAGACATTAGCAGCAAGGAATGCTGGGAAGTCTGTCAATCAAGCAGCTTCCCCGCACGGTCACTTCATTAGGTACAACCCACACCACTTGTCAGGTGGGCAAACAAAGCCACTCTAGTAAGAACACACCTTCACTGCTTTGTTGGGAGAAACATTACCTTTTTTAATGTCACAATTTGGAGAATTTAAATGTTAAAAAATACATTTGACTTCATAGACTAAAAACTGCTCCTAGTTTATTCTCATCTGTTTTATAGTCAGGTTATTGTACAAAGAATGCAACTCATACTAAATACTTTTATCAATAATAAATAAGAACAGGTTAGTATCATCAATAATAAATAATACCAGGTCAATATAATCAATAATAAATAATACCAAGTTCTCGATATTTCAATTCAGGGCTGGAGGGCAATATATATATATATATATATATATATATATATATATATATATATATATATATATATATATATATATATATATATATATATATATATATATATATATATATATATATACACGTTTCCATACACATCTACACACATATACACTAATTTTACATTCACATATACACATTTACATACACATTAACACACATATACATCAATATATACATATACATACAAACATACATCCATATTCATACACATTTACATTCACATTTATACACATATTACATACACACTTATACATACATTTACATACACCTTTACACACGTTTATACAAACAATTACACACATTTACATACACATTTCATACATTTACATACACATATACACACACATTTACAACACATTTACATACTTAAATACACACATTTACATACACGTTTACATGCATATACATACACATTACACACATATACATACACACATACAGACATTTACATACTTGAATACACACATTTACATACACATTTACATGCATTTACATACATGCATATACATACACATTTACATACTTACATACACATACACTCAGCAATATTTTATTTTATGGTACAGTTTCACAGTAGATGTCATGACATTGTATACCTAATACATTGTGTACCTAATACATTGTGTGCCTAATACATTGTGTACCTAATACATTGTGTACCTAATACATTGTGTACCTAATACATTGTGTACCTAATACATTGTGTACCTAATACATTGTGTATCTAATACATTGTGTATCTAATACATTGTGTGCCTAATACATTGTGTAGCTAATACATTGTGTACCTACTACATTGTGTGCCTAATACATTGTGTACCTAATACATTGTGTGCCTAATACATTGTGTACTTAATGCATTGTGTGCCTAATACATTGTGTACCTAATACATTGTGTACCTAATACATTGTGTGCCTAATACATTGTGTACCTAATACATTGTGTACCTAATACATTGTGTACCTAATACATTGTGTGCCTAATACATTGTGTGCCTAATACATTGTGTACCTAATACATTGTGTACCTAATACATTGTGTACCTAATACATTGTGTGCCTAATACATTGTGTGCCTAATACATTGTGTACCTAATACATTGTGTACCTAATACATTGCGTACCTAATGCATTGTGTACCTAATACATTGTGTACCTAATACATTGTGTACCTAATACATTGTGTACCTAATACATTGTGTACCTAATACATTGTGTACCTAATACATTGTGTACCTAATACATTGTGTACCTAATACATTGTGTACCTAATACATTGTGTACCTAATACATTGTGTGCCTAATACATTGTGTACCTACTACATTGTGTGCCTAATGCATTGTGTACCTAATACATTGTGTACCTAATACATTGTGTGCCTAATACATTGTGTACCTAATACATTGTGTGCCTAATACATTGTGTACCTAATACATTGTGTACCTAATACATTGTGTACCTAATACATTGTGTGCCTAATACATTGTGTACCTAATACATTGTGTATCTAATACATTGTGTAGCTAATACATTGTGTAGCTGTCCTTCTGTTAGCACAACAATGTTGCAAAGTTGTGTTGCGTCTGCTGGTCAGCACCAGAACCAGAACCAGAACCACAGGTGACTTTAACCATGGGGCGGGTCCATGGGCAGAGGAGAGGAGGGAAGGTGACACCAGACACTCGGGTCATGAGGGTTGTGGTTCTGGTTCTGGTTCTGGTTCTGGTTCTGGTTCTGGTTCTGGTTCTGGTCCTGGTCCTGCTCCACAGACCCAGGAAAGGAGTTGAGTGCTGACATATGAATAATGTCTTCCAAATGGTTGATGAATGCAACTTGAATGGTCAAAAAATGATGTTTTATTCGTCTTAAGCAAAGGAGATGTGATGTTATTGTTATGAAGTGATTGTCAGGAGGACAACACTGCCCTCTGGTGGACGCTCACTCTTCTCTCACCTATTGTTGACATCAAAGTGACTTGGAACAGTCACACTTCACCTCATCATGTCACTTCTTGTTATTTGGGAAGAAACAAACATTAAAATAAAACCTTTTTCAATTGGTTTAGCAGCTGAGATAGGCTCTAGCACCCCCGCCACCCCAAAAAAGGGACAAGCGGTAGAAAATGGATGGATGGATGGATTGATTTCACTGTTACGTCATTGATATATATATATATATATATATATATATATATATATATATATATATATATATATATATATATATATATATATATATATATATATATATTATATATATATATATACATATATACATGTATATATGTACTATAGCAGACACTAGATGTTCTATAGCAGACACTAGATGTTCTATAGCAGACACTAGATGTCCTATAGCAGACACTAGATGTTCTATAGCAGACACTAGATGTTCTATAGCAGACACTAGATGTCCTATAGCAGACACTAGATGTTCTATAGCAGACACTAGATGTTCTATAGCAGACACTAGATGTACTATAGCAGACACTAGATGTTCTATAGCAGACACTAGATGTCCTATAGCAGACACTAGATGTACTATAGCAGACACTAGATGTTCTATAGCAGACACTAGATGTTCTATAGCAGCCACTAGATGTTCTATAGCAGACACTAGATGTTCTATAGCAGACACTAGATGTTCTATAGCAGACACTAGATGTCCTATAGCAGACACTAGATGTTCTATAGCAGACACTAGATGTTCTATAGCAGACACTAGATGTACTATAGCAGACACTAGATGTTCTATAGCAGACACTAGATGTCCTATAGCAGACACTAGATGTACTATAGCAGACACTAGATGTTCTATAGCAGACACTAGATGTTCTATAGCAGCCACTAGATGTTCTATAGCAGACACTAGATGTTCTATAGCAGACACTAGATGTTCTATAGCAGACACTAGATGTTCTATAGCAGCCAGCAGGCCTACAAGCAGACACTAGATGTTCTATAGCAGCCACTAGATGTTCTATAGCAGCCACTAGATGTGCTATAGCAGACACTAGGTGTTCTATAGCAGCCAGCAGGCCTACAAGCAGACACTAGATGTTCTACAGCAGACACTAGATGTTCCATAGCAGCCACTAGATGTTCTATAGCAGACACTAGGTGTTCTATAGCAGCCAGCAGGCCTACAAGCAGCCACTAGATGTTCTATAGCAGCCACTAGATGTTCTATAGCAGCCACTAGATGTTCTATAGCAGACACTAGGTGTTCTATAGCAGCCAGCAGGCCTACAAGCAGCCACTAGATGTTCTATAGCAGCCACTAGATGTTCTATAGCAGCCACTAGATGTTCTATAGCAGACACTAGATGTTCTACAGCAGACACTAGATGTTCCATAGCAGCCACTAGATGTTCTATAGCAGACACTAGGTGTTCTATAGCAGCCAGCAGGCCTACAAGCAGCCACTAGATGTTCTATAGCAGCCACTAGATGTTCTATAGCAGCCACTAGATGTTCTATAGCAGACACTAGGTGTTCTATAGCAGCCAGCAGGCCTACAAGCAGCCACTAGATGTTCTATAGCAGCCACTAGATGTTCTATAGCAGCCACTAGATGTTCTATAGCAGACACTAGATGTACTATAGCAGCACTAGATGTACTATAGCAGACACTAGATGTTCTATAACAGCCAGCAGGCCTACAAGCAGACACTAGATGTTCTATGGCAGCCACTAGATGTTCAATAGCAGACACTAGGTGTTCTATAGCAGACACTGGATGTTCTATAGCAGCCACTAGATGTTCTATAGCAGCCACTAGATGTTCTATAGCAGCCACTAGATGTGCTATAGCAGACACTAGGTGTTCTATAGCAGCCAGCAGGCCTACAAGCAGACACTAGTTGTTCTACAGCAGACACTAGATGTTCCATAGCAGCCACTAGATGTTCTATAGCAGACACTAGGTGTTCTATAGCAGCCAGCAGGCCTACAAGCAGCCACTAGATGTTCTATAGCAGCCACTAGATGTTCTATAGCAGCCACTAGATGTGCTATAGCAGACACTAGGTGTTCTATAGCAGCCAGCAGGCCTACAAGCAGCCACTAGATGTTCTATAGCAGCCACTAGATGTGATATAGCAGCCACTAGATGTTCTATAGCAGACACTAGATGTTCTATAGCAGACACTAGATGTTCTATAGCAGCCAGCAGGCCTACAAGCAGACACTAGATGTTCTATGGCAGCCACTAGATGTTCAATAGCAGACACTAGATGTTCTATAGCAGACACTAGATGTTCTATAGCAGACACTAGATGTTCTATAGCAGCCAGCAGGCCTACAAGCAGACACTAGATGTTCTATAGCAGCCACTAAATGTTCTATAGCAGCCACTAGATGTTCTATAGCAGCCACTAGATGTTCTATAGCAGCCACTAGATGTTCTATAGCAGCCAGCAGGCCTACAAGCAGACACTAGATGTTCTATAGCAGCCACTAGATGTTCTATAGCAGCCACTAGATGTTCTATAGCAGCCAGCAGGCCTACAAGCAGACACTAGTTGTTCTATAGCAGCCACTAGATGTTCTATAGCAGACACTAGATGTTCTATAGCAACCAGCAGGCCTACAAGCAGACACTAGATGTTCTATAGCAGCCACTAGATGTTCTATAGCAGCCACTAGATGTTCTATAGCAGACACTAGATGTTCTATAGCAGCCAGCAGGCCTACAAGCAGACACTAGATGTTCTATAGCAGACACTAGATGTTCTATAGCAGACACTAGATGTTCTATAGCAGCCAGCAGGCCTACAAGCAGACACTAGATGTTCTATAGCAGCCACTAGATGTTCTATAGCAGCCACTAGATGTTCTATAGCAGCCAGCAGGCCTACAAGCAGACACTAGATGTTCTATAGCAGCCACTAGATGTTCTATAGCAGCCACTAGATGTTCTATAGCAGCCAGCAGGCCTACAAGCAGACACTAGATGTACTATAGCAGCCAGCAGGCCTACAAGCAGACACTAGATGTTCTATAGCAGCCACTAGATGTTCTATAGCAGCCACTAGATGTACTATAGCAGCCAGCAGGCCTACAAGCAGACACTAGATGTTCTATAGCAGCCACTAGATGTTCTATAGCAGCCACTAGGCCTACAAGCAGACACTAGATGTTCTATAGCAGCCACTAGATGTTCTATAGCAGCCACTAGATGTTCTATAGCAACCAGCAGGCCTACGAGCAGACACTAGATGTTCTATAGCAGCCACTAGATGTTCTATAGCAGCCACTAGATGTTCTATAGCAGACACTAGATGTCCTATAGCAGCCAGCAGGCCTACAAGCAGACACTAGATGTTCTATAGCAGCCACTAGATGTTCTATAGCAGCCACTAGATGTTCTATAGCAGACACTAGATGTTCTATAGCAGCCAGCAGGCCTACAAGCAGACACTAGATGTTCTATAGCAGCCACTAGATGTTCTATAGCAGCCACTAGATGTTCTATAGCAGCCAGCAGGCCTACAAGCAGCCACTAGATGTTCTATAGCAGCCACTAGATGTTCTATAGCAGACACTGGATGTTCTATAGCAACCAGCAGGCCTACAAGCAGACACTAGATGTTCTATAGCAGCCACTAGATATTCTATAGCAGCCACTAGATGTTCTATAGCAGACACTAGGTGTTCTATAGCAGCCAGCAGGCCTACAAGCAGACACTAGATATTCTATAGCAGCCACTAGATGTTCTATAGCAGCCACTAGATGTTCTATAGCAGCCACTAGGTGTTCTACAGCAGACACTAGATGTTCTGTAGCAGCCACGAGATGTTCTATAGCAGACACTAGATGTCTATAGCAGACACTAGATGTTCTACAGCAGCCACTAGATGTTCTATAGCAGCCAATAGATGTTCTATAGCAGCCACTAGATGTTCTATAGCAGCCACTAGATGTGCTATAGCAACCAGCAGGCCTACAAGCAGACACTAGATGTTCTATAGCAGCCACTAGATGTTCTATAGCAGCCACTAGATGTTCTATAGCAGACACTAGGTGTTCTATAACAGCCAGCAGGCCTACAAGCAGACACTAGATATTCTATAGCAGCCACTAGATGTTCTATAGCAGCCACTAGATGTTCTATAGCAGCCACTAGGTGTACTACAGCAGACACTAGATGTTCTGTAGCAGCCACGAGATGTTCTATAGCAGACACTAGATGTTCTACAGCAGCCACTAGATGTTCTATAGCAGCCACTAGATGTTCTATAGCAGCCACTAGATGTTCTATAGCAGACACTAGATGTTCTATAGCAGCCACTAGATGTTCTATAGCAGCCACTAGATGGCAGCAAAGCACATATTCAAAGCTCATTGTCAGAACTACTGTTTTGATTTATTAGTAGTAATGAACTAGCTTTTAACCTTAGCATTCTAACATTAGCATGCTAATGTAGGACACGCTAACATACTCCTAGCTATTAAATCTATGATGTTTAAGTATAAACATTAGCTAAAAGACGTTAGCATCAGCATGTTAGCGTTAGCAGGATGACATAGGACAAGTTAGTACCAAGTATTAAAATGCACTATTTGTAGGTGTAAACCTATGAAATTAGATAAACAGCTAGCATAAAATGTTAGCATGCTAACATTAACGTGTTATTATAGGACACGTTAGCATACATCCAAGATGGCGCACAGTATCAAAATCCATGTTTTTTAGGTTTAAACAACCCATTTAGGTAAACTCTAGCATCAAAGTTTAGCACGATGACATAGGACATGTTAGCATTAGCACGATGACATAGGACATGTTAGCATTAGCACGATGACATAGGACATGTTAGCATACTGCTAAGATGCGCCAGCTATCAAAATCCTACATTTTTAAGCAATGGCTAAAAAGACAGCATAAAACGTTAACATGCTAACATTAGCATGCTAGCATTAGCAGAATGACAAGTTAGCATACTTTGAAGATAGCACCAAGTATTAAAATGTACTATTTGTAGTGTTAGATACGTTAGCATGCTAACATGAGAGCCAAGACATGCTGGACACCCCTGAGGGAGAGTTAGGACAGGACTTTGGACAAGACCTAGGACAAGACTTAGGACAAGTTTTTGTAAAAAACTTAGGACAAGTTTTAGGACAAGTATTTGGACAAGACTTAGGACAAGTCTTTGGAAAAGACTTAGGATAAGACTTTGGACAATACTGGACAATACTTAGGACAAGACTTAGGACAGGTCTTTGGACAAGCCTTAGTACACGACTTAGGATAAGGTTTTAGAAAATACTTAGGAATAGTCTTGGGACAAGTTTTTGGACAAGACTTAGGATAAGACTTTGGACAAGACTTTGGACAAGACTTAGGACAAGGTTTAGGACAAGATTTTGTAAAAAAAATTCGGACAAGTTTAGGACAAGTTTAGGACAGGTCTTTGGACAAGACTTAGAACACGACTTCGTACAAGGTTTTGGTAAATACTTAGGAATAGTCTTGGGACAAGACTTTGGACAAGATTTAGGACAAGGTTTATGACAAGATTTTGGAAAAAAAACTTAGGACAAGTTTAGGACAGGTCTTTGGAAAAGACTGAGGATAAGACTTTGGACAAGACTGGACAATACTTTGGAAAAGATTTAGGCAAATATTTTGGAAAAGACTTAGGACAAGGCTTAGGACAGGTCTTTGGACAAGACTTAGAACAAGACTTAGGACAAGGTTTTGGAAAATACTTGGTAAAAGTCTTAGGACAAGACTTTGGACAAGACTTAGGATAAGACTTTGGACAAGACTTTGGACAAGATTTAGGACAAGATTTAGGACAAGACTTAAGACAAGACTTTGGACAAGACTTTGGACAAGACATAGGACAAGACTTAGGACAAGTTTTGGAAAAGACTTAGGACAAGACTTTGTACAAGACTTTGGACAAGATTTAGGACACAATTTTGGAAAAGACTTGGGACAAGACTTAGGACAAGACTTACGACAACATTTTGGAAAAGAGTTAGGACAAGACTTAAGACAAGACTTAGAGCAAGACTTTGGACAAGACTTAGGATAAGACTAAGGACAAGACTTAGGATAAGACTTTGGACAAGACTTTGGGCAAGATTTAGGACAAGATTTAGGACAAGACTTAAAACAAGACTTTGGACAAGACTTTGGACAAGACATAGGACAAGACTTAGGACAAGTTTTGGAAAAGACTTAGGACAAGACTTTGTACAAGACTTTGGACAAGATTTAGGACACAATTTTGGAAAAGACTTGGGACAAGACTTAGGACAAGACTTAGGACAACATTTTGGAAAAGAGTTAGGACAAGACTTAGGACAAGACTTAGGACAAGACTTAGAGCAAGACTTTGGACAAGACTTAGGATAAGACTAAGGACAAGATTTAGGACAAGACTTAGGACAAGACTTTGGACGAGACTTCTGAACAAGACTTAGGACATGACTTTGGACAAGACTTTGGACAAGTTTTAAGACAAGATTAAGGAAAAGACTTGGGACAAGCCTTAGGACAAGCCTTAGGACAAGCCTTAGGACAAGACTTAGGACAAGATTTTGGAAAAGACTTAGGACAAGACTTTGTACAAGACTTTGGACAAAATTTAGGACAAGTTTTAGGAAAAGACTTAGGACAAGACTTAGGACAAGACTTAGGACAAGACTTAGGACAAGACTTAGCACAAGATTTTGGAAAAGACTTAGGACAAGACTTTGTACAAGACTTTGGACAAGATTTAGGACAACATTTTGGAAAAGGCTTGGGACAAGACTTAGGACAAGACTTAGGACAACATTTTGGAAAAGAGTTAGGACAAGTCTTAGGACAAGACTTAGCACAAGACTTTGGACAAGACTTAGGATAAGACTAAGGACAATATTTAGGACAAGACTTAGGACAAGACTTTGGACGAGACTTCTGAACAAGACTTAGGACATGACTTTGGACAAGACTTTGGACAAGTTTTAGGACAAGATTTAGGAAAAGACTTAGGACAAGACTTAGGACAAGATTTAGAACAAGTTTTGGAAAAGACTTATGACAAGACTTTGTACAAGATTTAGGACACAATTTTGGAAAAGACTTGGGACAAGACTTAGGACAACATTTTGGAAAAGTGTTAGGACAAGACTTAGGACAAGACTTAGGATAAGACTAAGGACAAGATTTAGGACAAGACTTAGGACAAGACTTTGGACGAGACTTCTGAACAAGACTTAGGACATGACTTTGGACAAGACTTTGGACAAGTTTTAGGACAAGATTTAGGAAAAGACTTAGGACAAGACTTAGGACAAGACTTAGAACAAGTTTTGGAAAAGACTTAGGACAAGACTGTACAAGACTTTGTACAAGATTTAGGACACAATTTTGGAAAAGACTTGGGACAAGACTTAGGACAAGACTTAGGACAACATTTTGGAAAAGTGTTAGGACAAGTCTTAGGACAAGACTTAGGATAAGACTAAGGACAAGATTTAGGACAAGACTTAGGACAAGACTTTGGACAAGACTTCTGAACAAGACTTAGGACATGACTTTGGACAAGACTTTGGACAAGTTTTAGGACAAGATTTAGGACAAGACTTAGAACAAGTTTTGGAAAAGACTTAGGAAAAGACTTTGTACAAGATTTTGGACAAGATTTAGGACAACATTTTGGAAAAGACTTAGGACAAGCGTTAGGACAACATTTTGGAAAAGAGTTAGGACAAGACTTAGGACAAGACTTTGGACAAGCGGTCATGTTTATGTGTGACAAACTTGAGAGGACACTCAAGGTCAAGTCAATTCATATTGGAGTCATTAAAACACTTTCATGTGTCAGTGGAATAAGTTAGGACACCCCTGCAGGAGAACATTCCTTGCTGACTCATCACAACAAGGTCACATGACCTCACATCACAACAAGGTCACATGACCTCACATCACAACAAGGTCACATGACCTCACATCACAACAAGGTCACATGACCTCACATCACAACAAGGTCACATGACCTCACATCACAACAAGGTCACATGACCTCACATCACAACAAGGTCACATGACCTCACATCACAATGACCTCACATCACAACAAGGTCACATGACCTCACATCACAATGACCTCACATCACAACAAGGTCACATGACCTCACATCACAATGACCTCACATCACAACAAGGTCACATGACCTCACATCACAACAAGGTCACATGACCTCACATCACAATGACCTCACATCACAAGGTCACATGACCTCACATCACAATGACCTCACATCACAATGACCTCACATCACAATAAAATCACATGACCTCACATCACAACAAAGTCACATGATCTCACATCACAACAAGGTCACATGACCTCACATCACAATGACATCACATCACAACAAGGTCACATAATCTCACATCTGTCTCCAATTGTTGGCCCAGTCACACACACACACACACACACACACACGCACACACACACACACACACACACACACACACACACGCACACACACACACACACACACACACACACACACACACACACACGCACACACACACACACACACACACACACACACACACACGCACACACACACACACACACACACACACACACACACACACACGCACACACACACACACACACACACACACACGCACACACACACACTTACTCACACAACTTGTGTGTCACGTGTTGGTCTGCCGCCGCCAGGAAGTGAAACATTCTCACTTCCTGGTGGCTGATGTGTTGTGACGTGTGCACGCATCATCACGCCACAAGTGGGCGCTGTGACGCTGTGGACCATGTGACTTGTGACGCTATGGACCATGTGACTTGTGACGCTGTGGACCATGTGACTTGTGACGCTGTGGACCATGTGACTTGTGACGCTGTGGACCATGTGACTTGTGACGCTGTGGACCATGTGACTTGTGACCCTGTGGACCATGTGACTTGTGACGCTGTGGACCATGTGACTTGTGACCCTGTGGACCATGTGACTTGTGACGCTGTGGACCATGTGACTTGTGACGCTGTGGACCATGTGACTTGTGACGCTGTGGACCATGTGACTTGTGACGCTGTGGACCATGTGACTTGTGACGCTGTGGACCATGTGACTTGTGACGCTGTGGACCATGTGACTTGTGACGCTGTGGACCATGTGACTTGTGACGCTGTGGACCATGTGACTTGTGACGCTGTGGACCATGTGACTTGTGACGCTGTGGACCATGTGACTTGTGACGCTGTGGACCATGTGACTTGTGACGCTGTGGACCATGTGACTTGTGCACTACTTGACACGTGTTAGTCAACTAAAGTCCACTTTTCAATTCAATTGTCTTCTTTTGTTAAACAAATGGAGTTGAAAAGTCAAAAATGTGAAGGATTGATATGATTGTATTTTACTGAAGTGTTAGAAAGTGAGAATAAAATCTATTTCTCTTCCAACTTTGAGACTTTTATAAAGTCATGTCAA
>NC_084586.2:23717500-23732500 GCF_033978685.3 Nerophis lumbriciformis | reverse complement strand
TATATATCACAATTATTATCATATATCACAATTATTATTATATATCACAATTATTTATAATAATCGATGAAGACTTTGTTCTTTTGCCCTGCTTCCGGCAGACAGTGTCACGTGACTCTGTTTAGCCAATCCAACGTAAGCAGCAGTGACGTTTGAAACCATTTCACCAATCAAACACGCACAAAGTGCAGCTACAGGAAGCTGAAATATGTCAGTATTTCATACAATATATGATAAAAAATAGATCTACTTGCTTGTTTAATAAGTATTTCATACAATATATGATAAAAATAGACTTACTCGTTTAATAATGTCAGAATGTTCCCCAAGAAGACACTTTAATCACGTGACATGACGTCAGCACATCCCAGATGATTGACACAACTGCTCAACACAAACTTCGTTGACTAATAAAACCATCTTTTCGTGTGTCTGTGATGATCTTAATAACCGAAAGTGTCACTTAAACACATTAAAACATTAGCAACGACATCAAAAAGCAGTGTAAAGTTGTACTTATCTCTTAGATCCTTAGCTTGAACGTTACTAGCGCTAGCTCATTAGCATGTAGCATCCTCTTCTTCTACGGCTTTGTAACATAAACAAGATGAAATGAGCACAGTCGCCCCCTGGTGGAGGAAAGACACACCGCCTGTGGCCATCACTCACATTACAACTAATAATAATAATGAAAATAGAAGAAACATTACAATCATACAAAACTATTATTTGACAAATCAGACTCATTTAGTAAATAGAAACATACTGGCTGTAAAAAAGTGACATGACGTCAGACAAGAAGCAAACAAATATTCAATGATTACTTTCAAGATAGTACAAATAACATTTATATTACGCTAAGTGTCAGTAGAAATATCCATCCATCCATTTTCTACCGCTTATTCCCTTTGGGGTCGCGGGGTCAGTAGAAATATTTACAGCAATTATACTTACAACTACAGGAAACCTGTTGAAGTCAATTGTAAATAAATATCGTGTTTTACACACACACACACACACACACACACACACACACACACACACACACACACACACACACGCACACGGGCGCGTGCAGCATGTTTTTCTACTGGTGGTCTTTGTTGATGTGTGTGTGCTGTTATGAAGAAGAGTAGATGTCATCCATCATGCAGCGTGCTCGCCAGGAATGAAGAAATGATGGCCTGGGGGCCATTTGGGGCCCACAGCTTGTTTGCTGTTTTTAGTGTGTAAACAAAAGAGGGCGAGCAATAGAACAGAGTTTAGGAGCAGAACAAGAACATTGAAAGAAAATCATCTGATTGCCACTGCAGATGAAAAACTTTTATCATTGTATTTTATTTTTAGATGATGTCTCCTATTAACTAGTATTATTTTAGATGGTGTCTCCTATTAACTAGTATTATTTTAGATGGTGTCTCCTATTAACTAGTATTATTTTAGATGGTGTCTCCTATTAACTAGTATTATTTTAGATGGTGTCTCCTATAAACTAGTATTATTTTAGATGGTGTCTCCTATTTACTAGTATTATTTTAGATGGTGTCTCCTATTAACTAGTATTATTTTAGATGGTGTCTCCTATAAACTAGTATTATTTTAGATGGTGTCTCCTATAAACTAGTATTATTTTAGATGGTGTCTCCTATAAACTAGTATTATTTTAGATGGTGTCTCCTATAAACTAGTATTATTTTAGATGGTGTCTCCTATAAACTAGTATTATTTTAGTTTGTGTCTCCTATAAACTAGTATTATTTTAGGTGGTGTCTCCTATGAACTAGTATTATTTTAGATGGTGTCTCCTATAAACTAGTATTATTTTAGATGGTGTCTCCTATAAACTAGTATTATTTTAGATGGTGTCTCCTATTAACTAGTATTATTTTAGATGGTGTCTCCTATTAACTAGTATTATTTTAGATGGTGTCTCCTATAAACTAGTATTATTTTAGATGGTGTCTCCTATTTACTAGTATTATTTTAGATGGTGTCTCCTATTAACTAGTATTATTTTAGATGGTGTCTCCTATAAACTAGTATGATTTTAGATGGTGTCTCCTATAAACTAGTATTATTTTAGATGGTGTCTCCTATAAACTAGTATTATTTTAGATGGTGTCTCCTATAAACTAGTATTATTTTAGATGGTGTCTCCTATAAACTAGTATTATTTTAGATGGTGTCTCCTATAAACTAGTATTATTTTAGATGGTGTCTCCTATTAACTAGTATTATTTTAGTTTGTGTCTCCTATAAACTAGTATTATTTTAGATGGTGTCTCCTATAAACTAGTATTATTTTAGTTTATGTTTCCTATGGACTAGTATTATTTTAGATGGTGTCTCCTGTAAATTAGTATTATTTTAGATGGTGTCTCCTATAAACTAGTATTATTTTAGATAGTGTCTCCTATAAACTAGTATTATTTTAGATGGTGTCTCCTATAAACTATAAACTGGTATTATTTTAGATGGTGTCTCCTATGAACTAGTATTATTTTAGATGGTGTCGCCTATAAACTAGTATTATTTTAGATGGTGTCTCCTATAAACTAGTATTATTTTAGATGGTGTCTCCTATTAACTAGTATTATTTTAGATGGTGTGGTGTCTCCTTTAAACTAGTATTATTTTAGATGGTGTCTCCTATAAACTAGTATTATTTTAGATGGTGTCTCCTATAAACTAGTATTATTTTAGATGGTGTCTCCTACAAACTAGTATTATTTTAGATGGTGTCTCCTATTTACTAGTATTATTTTAGATGGTGTCTCCTATTAACTAGTATTATTTTAGATGGTGTCTCCTATAAACTAGTATTATTTTAGATGGTGTCTCCTATAAACTAGTATTATTTTAGATGGTGTCTCCTATAAACTAGTATTATTTTAGATGGTGTCTCCTATAAACTAGTATTATTTTAGATGGTGTCTCCTATTAACTAGTATTATTTTAGTTTGTGTCTCCTATAAACTAGTATTATTTTAGATGGTGTCTCCTATAAACTAGTATTATTTTAGTTTATGTTTCCTATGGACTAGTATTATTTTAGATGGTGTCTCCTGTAAATTAGTATTATTTTAGATGGTGTCTCCTATAAACTAGTATTATTTTAGATAGTGTCTCCTATAAACTAGTATTATTTTAGATGGTGTCTCCTATAAACTATAAACTGGTATTATTTTAGATGGTGTCTCCTATGAACTAGTATTATTTTAGATGGTGTCGCCTATAAACTAGTATTATTTTAGATGGTGTCTCCTATAAACTAGTATTATTTTAGATGGTGTCTCCTATAAACTAGTATTATTTTAGATGGTGTCTCCTATTAACTAGTATTATTTTAGATGGTGTGGTGTCTCCTTTAAACTAGTATTATTTTAGATGGTGTCTCCTATAAACTAGTATTATTTTAGATGGTGTCTCCTATAAACTAGTATTATTTTAGATGGTGTCTCCTATAAACTATAAACTGGTATTATTTTAGATGGTGTCTCCTATAAACTAGTATTATTTTAGATGGTGTCGCCTATAAACTAGTATTATTTTAGATGGTGTCTCCTATAAACTAGTATTATTTTAGATGGTGTCGCCTATAAACTAGTATTATTTTAGATGGTGTCTCCTATTAACTAGTATTATTTTAGATGGTGTCTCCTATAAACTAGTATTATTTTAGATGGTGTCTCCTACAAACTAGTATTATTTTAGATGGTGTCTCCTATAAACTAGTATTATTTTAGAAGGTGTTTCCTATAAACTAGTATTATTATGGTGTCTCCTATAAACTAGTACTATTTTAGTTTATGTCTCCTATGAACTAGTATTATTTTTGATGGTGTCTCCTGTACATTATTATTATTTTAGATGGTGTCTCCTACAACTAGTATTATTTTAGATGGTGTTTCCTATAAACTAGTATTATTTTAGATGGTGTCTCCTATAAACTAGTATTATTTTAGATGGTGTCTCCTATAAACTAGTATTATTTTAGATGGTGTCTCCTACAAACTAGTATTATTTTAGATGGTGTCTCCTATAAACTAGTATTATTTTAGATGGTGTCTCCTATGAACTAGTATTATTTTAGATGGTGTCGCCTATAAACTAGTATTATTTTAGATGGTGTCTCCTATAAACTATAAACTAGTATTATTTTAGATGGTGTCTCCTGTAAACTAGTATTATTTTAGTTTATGTCTCCTATGAACTAGTATTATTTTAGTTTATGTCTCCTATGAACTAGTATTATTTTAGATGGTGTCTCCTGTAAAGTAGTATTATTTAGGGCTGCAACTAACAATTAATTTGATAATCAATTAATCTGTCGATTATTACTTTCATTAATCGATTAATAATCGGATAAAAGAGACAAACTACATTTCTATCCTTTCCAGTATTTTATTGGGAAAAAACAGCATACTGGCGCCATGTTCTTTCAACTTGCCAAATAAAACAAGGAAAATGTTACAAAAATGCACACCTTTGACACCCCTGCTATAGATAATAAAAAATTAAATGTGATAAATCTATGGATAAAAAGCAGATGCGCGTTTATCATAACTCTCTCTCTCTCTCTGTCTCTGCCCCTCCATCACCAATGCTGCTGTTTGTTGTGTTTATTTAGAGAGAGTGTGTGGTGGTGAACAGGACATATATGTAAGTTACATTTAGAGAGAGGATATATAATGTAAGAGAGGAGGTGTTCCCAGGAGAAAAAGAGTGACAAAACAGGAGGCAAAACAAAACAAAGGCCATGAAAAGGCACCAAAGTGTCGCCGTGACGTCCACGTTGGAAATTGGCCTTTTCCTTTTGCTGCCATGTTTGTTTGCTTAACCTCCTGCAGTCTGCCTGCACACGTGCACCATCACGGACGATTAGTGATCAGACTCCTGCAGTCTGCCTGCACACGTGATTAGTGATCAGACTGGCCAGCCCTGTGCACGCGTCTCATGACCAATGATGCCCAGGGAGCACAACACAAGTTGGAAGCCATGTTTGTTGACCTTGTGGCCAGCATATTTCAGGCCTGTTTGTTTGGAGTGGACCCCTCCTAGACCCCTCCTAGTCCCCTCCTAGTCCCCCTCCAGGCCTCCAGACCCCCTGCCTGCTTTATTCTTGGAATAGTTCTGAGATGTGCTGATAAAGGGAGAAGAAACATCAGCTGAGCAGTATTTGTTTTAATGTGTGGCCCTGCTGGGGTTTCCCTCCAAATGTCTGCTTTCTTCCTGAATATAGAACAGCCTAAAGTCCAACATAGACTGGGAACAGAAATAAAATAGAACAGCTTGAAGTGCAACATAGACTGGGAACAGAAATAAAATAGAACAGCCTGAAGTCCAACATAGACTGGGAACAGAAATAAAATAGAACAGCCTGAAGTCCAACATAGACTGGGAACAGAAATAAAATAGAACAGCCTGAAGTCCAACATAGACTGGGAACAGAAATAAAATAGAACAGCCTGAAGTCCAACATAGACTGGGAACAGAAATAAAATAGAACAGTCTAAAGTGCAACATAGACTGGGAACAGAAAGTGGACACAACAAGTGTGACTTTGGCAGCCATGTTTGCTTGAGAGCAGTGAGCGGTGCAGAGCCTTGCTCCGCTCTGTGGACAAATTCGGGCGACGATGGCGGTCACTCAAGGAGCCCATCGTCGCCATGGAAGGGCCCGGGCGGAGCTGTGGGAGATTTCTGAATGAAATCGCAAATTGGATAAGCTCTCAGAGAAGCCGTCCACTCCGCGAGGCAAAAATTGTGATCAATTTGAGAGCCAGAAGGTACAACCGGAGCAGGCAAACCATTGGAATGTGTCTGCTCGCCCTAATCAAAACAATCTTTATCTACCATTCGTATCCCCGGTAAGTCAGTCAGAAACATGTATTTGTATGGCACCTTTCACAGACAAAACATGTATTTGTATGGCACCTTTCACGGACAAAACATGTATTTGTATGACACCTTTCACAGACAAAAAGCCACAAAGTGCTTCACAACACAGTTAAAATACCGTGTTATATACCGCAGTCACTATTTTTTCGGTAAAAAAAAAATGTTTTCCCATATATTAGCCGCACCGCAGATATATATGTTGTGAAAAGTGATTTTTTTTACACAGAAATAGTTTGTATATGTTTATTTACATACATCAATTGTTTCCAAACCGTGGAGTAAAACGGATGATCTAACAAAACAGAAGTCACGGTCATGGACCCACCATCTGTGCAAGCTAGCTCTCCAATCAGCTAAACAGACTCAGTAACTCCACGCTGACGTTTTGGTGAATTTACTGAGGAATTTGTGAAAGTGAAACAATAAGTTAATAATACTAACACAGACACTCGAAAAGCTGTTAGCATAATAGCTAATGCTAACAATACTACCTTTGTTACATTAAGATAGCAGGTAGAAATATGCGAGAAAACGCTCCTACAGACGTCACACATGGGACACTTTAGTAAGTAAGAATAGTTGTAGTTATATTGTAAAACTTGCAGACGTTGCTTGGAGTGAGGAATGAAGAATCCTTACAGTTCGCAGGGATTGGTTGAATTTTCATGAGTTGGCGCAATCGCGACATCCTGGAGGAACTGAGGAGTCTTGATATTTAAGGGCGGGGCTGGAGCCTACCCCAGCTGACCAAAAGTAAAGCTAACTCATGATGAGCTATGTTAGCATCACATTGCTAGCCGTGCTGTTCTAAAAGGTTCCGGATGAACCACAAAGTGTGGACAAGATTTGGCATCAAGAGTCTAAAAACGGGAAGTCCTGTGGGGAGTGCTCAGAGAGTATGGGGTTTCGATCAGTGTCAGAGCTTGGTCCGCATTGCCGGCAGTAAGTCGGACACGTTTCCGGTGAGGGTTGGACTCCGCCAAGGCTGCCCTTTGTCACCAATTCTGTTCTGAACTTTTATGGACAGAATTTCTAGGCGCAGTCAAGGCGTTGAGGGGATCTGGTTTGGTGGCTGCAGGATTAGGTCTCTGCTTTTTAAACATGATGTGGTCCTGATGGCTTCATCTGGCCAGGATCTTCAGCTCTCGCTGGATCGGTTCGCAGCCGAGTGTGAAGCGACTGGGATGAGAATCAGCACCTCCAAGTCCGAGTCCATAGTTCTCGCCCGGAAAAGGGTGGAGTGCCATCTCCGGGTTGGGGAGGAGATCTTGCCCCAAGTGGAGGAGTTCAAGTACCTCGGAGTCTTGTTCACGAGTGAGGGAAGAGTGGATGGTGAGATCGACAGGCGGATCGGTGCGGCGTCTTCAGTAATGCGGACGCTGTATCGATCCGTTGTGGTGAAGAAGGAGCTGAGCCGGAAGGCAAAGCTCTCAATTTACCGGTCGATCTACGTTCCCATCCTCACCTATGGTCATGAGCTTTGGGTTATGACCGAAAGGACAAGATCACGGGTACAAGCGGCCCAAATGAGTTTCCTCCGCCGGGTGGCGGGGCTCTCCCTTAGAGATAGGGTGAGAAGCTCTGTCATCCGGGGGGAGCTCAAAGTAAAGCCGCTGCTCCTCCACATCGAGAGGAGCCAGATGAAGTGGTTCGGGCATCTGGTCAGGATGCCACCCGAGCGCCTCCCTAGGGAGGTGTTTAGGGCACGTCCGACCGGTAGGAGGCCACGGGGAAGACCCAGGACACGCTGGGAAGACTATGTCTCCCGGCTGGCCTGGGAACGCCTCAAGATCCCCCGGGAGGAGCTGGACCAAGTGGCTGGGGAGAAGGAAGTCTGGGCTTCCCTGCTTAGGCTGCTGCCCCCGCGACCCGACCTCGGATAAGCGGAAGAAGATGGATGGATGGAGTCTAAAAACTATTTCCAAAATAATCTCTGAAAGCAGAAAAGGAGGGCGGAGCCTTTCACCATCAGGCTCCGCCCCTGCAGACCCACCTTCCAGGTAAGGATAACCTTCCAGGTAAGGAAAACCTTCCGTGGTGACAAAGATTTTATTTGTAAAATGTCTGTCAGCCTGAAGACAATTGGGCGAGGCACAATAACGGGTCTGGGTGGTGGATGTCCTCGTTAGGACCTTTTTCCTTGTCCAAAAGGCTTGCTCATTCTTTCAAGTTGGAGGAGCTGAACGCTCCTTTCAATCAGATCAAGTGGAGTTAAAGCCAGAGAGACAGCGTCCTGGCGGGACATGAGGACCAGCACCATGGTTTCACAGTCTACACCCAAAACAAACAGTCTGGACCATGGCAGACCCGCGCACTGACGCAGGATGGATATCCCATCTAAGGCCACGCCAGCGCCGCCCTCGGGGAAACGTTTCGCTCGGTTGGGAATCTTCTGGAAAGCTGGCGTCCACATTCCTGATGCTGACGTCTGACGAGCTTGGGGAGCACGGTTGCCATGGTAGCTGACCCTGGAATCAGGGGACGTTTAATTAGATGGTCTTCTGGCACCTGCTGTGGCCCAGTTCTTGGTGCTTGTGGGTGGGCCTTAGGGAGCGCTTGGTCCTCTCTAGACTTTTGTCATGTGAGGTTAGCTCGTATGGAAAACTCATTCCACAACTTGCTTCATCTCACATGTTTTGAATCACCTTGTTCTAAAACCTCCAGGTTCTCAGGCAGAGCAGAGAACATCAAACCTGCACCAGCACTGTGGAACAGGACGCCAGGAAAAGATGTTGTTGAAATCCTGATATCTGTCCATCTGTCTGTAGGATGTATGTTTGTAGTATCTGTCCATCTGTCTGTAGTATGTATGTTTGTAGTATCTGTCCATCTGTCTGTAGTATGTATGTTTGTAGTATCTGTCCATATGTCTGTAGTATGTATGTTTGTAGTATCTGTCCATCTGTCTGTAGTATGTATGTTTGTAGTATCTGTCCATCTGTCTGTAGAATGTATGTTTGTAGTATCTGTCCATCTGTCAGCAGTTTTTGTCCATCCGTCCGTAGTATCTGTCCAACCGTCCGTAGTATGTGTCCAGCCGTCCGTAGTATCAGTCCAAATGTCCGTAGTATCTGTCCAACCATCCGTAGTATGTGTCCATCCGTCTGTAGTATCAGTCCAACCGTTTCTAGTATCAGTCCAACCGTCCGTAGTATATGTCCATCCGTCTCTAGTATCTGTCTATCTGTCAGCAGTTTTTGTCTATCCGTCCGTAGTATCTGTCCAATCGTATGTAGTATGTATTCATCCATCCGTTAGCAGTATCTGTCCATCTGTCCATAGTATGTGTCCATCCGTCCGTAGTATATGTCCATCCGTCCGAAGTATATGTCCATCCGTCTCTAGTATCTGTCCATCTGTCAGCAGTTTTTGTCCATCAGTCCTTAGTATCTGTCCAACCGTCCGTAGTATGTGTTCATCCATCCGTAGTATATGTCCATCCATCTCTAGTATCTGTCCATCTGTCAGCAGTTTTTGTCCATCCGTCCGTAGTATCTGTCCAACCGTCCGTAGTATGTGTCCATTCGTCCGTAGTATGTGTTCATCCGTCCATAGTATATGTCCATCCATCTCTAGTATCTGTCCATCTGTCAGCAGTTTTGGTCCATCCGTCCGTAGTATCTGTCCAACCGTCCGTAGTATGTGTCCATCCGTCTGTAGTATCCGTCCAAAGGTCCGTAGTATCTGTCCAACCATCCGTAGTATGCGTCCATCCGTCCGTAGTATGTGTCCATCCGTCCGTAGTATCTGTCCATCCGTCTCTAGTATCTGTCCATCTGTCAGCAGTTTTTGTCTATCCGTCTGTAGTATCTGTCCAACCGTCTGTAGTATGTGTCGATCCATCCGTAGTATCAGTGCATCCGTCCATAGTATCTGTCCATCTGTCCTTAGTATTTGTCCAACCGTCTCTAGTGTCTGTCCATCTGTCAGCAGTTTTCGTCCATCCGTTCATAGTATCTGTCCAACCGTCCGTAGTATGTGTCCATCCGTCTGTAGTATCCGTCCAAAGGTCCGTAGTATCTGTCCAACCATCCGTAGTATGCTTCCATCCGTCCGTAGTATCAGTCCAACCGTCCGTTGTATGTGTCCATCCGTCCGTAGTATCTGTCCATCCGTCTCTAGTATCTGTCCATCTGTCAGCAGTTTTTGTCTATCCGTCTGGAGTATCGTCCAACCGTCTGTAGTATGTGTCCATCCATCCGTAGTATCAGTGCATCCGTCCATAGTATCTGTCCATCTGTCCTTAGTACTTGTCCAACCGTCTCTAGTATCTGTCCATCTGTCAGCAGTTTTCGTCCATCCGTTCATAGTATCTGTCCAACCGTCCGTAGTATGTGTCCATCCGTCTGTAGTATGTGTCCAACCCTCTGTATTATGTGTCCATCCATTCGTAGTATCTGTCCAACCGTCTGTAGTATGTGTCCATCCATCCATAGTATCAGTGCATCCGTCCATAGTATCTGTCCATCCGTCCTTAGTATTTGTCCAACCGTCTCTAGTATCTGTCCATCTGTCAGCAGTTTTCGTCCATCCGTTCGTAGTATCTGTCCAACCGTCCGTAGTATGTGTCCATCCGTCTCTAGTATCTGTCCATCTGTCAGCAGTTTTTGTCTATCCGTCCGTAGTATGTGTCCATCCGTCCGTAGTATCTGTCCATCCGTCTCTAGTATCTGTCCATCTGTCAGCAGTTTTTGTCTATCCGTCCGTAGTATCTGTCCAACCGTCTGTAGTATGTGTCCATCCATCCGTAGTATCAGTGCAGCCGTCCATAGTATCTGTCCATCTGTCCTTAGTACTTGTCCAACCGTCTCTAGTATCTGTCTATCTGTCAGCAGTTTTCGTCCATCCGTTCATAGTATCTGTCCAACCGTCCGTAGTATGTGTCCATCCGTCTGTAGTATGTGTCCAACCCTCTGTATTATGTGTCCATCCATTCGTAGTATCTGTCCAACCGTCTGTAGTATGTGTCCATCCATCCGTAGTATCAGTGCATCCGTCCATAGTATCTGTCCATCTGTCAGCAGTTTTCGTCCATCCATTCGTAGTATCAGTCCAACCGTCCGTAGTATGTGTCCATCCGTCCGTAGTATCTGTCCATCTGTCTCTAGTATCTGTCCATCTGTCAGCAGTTTTTGTCTACCCGTCCGTAGTATGTGTCCAACCATCTGTAGTATCAGTCCATCCGTCCATAGTATCTGTCCATCTGTCAGCAGTTTTCGTCCATCCATTCGTAGTATCAGTCCAACCGTCCGTAGTATGTGTCCATCCGTCCGTAGTATCTGTCCATCTGTCTCTAGTATCTGTCCATCTGTCAGCAGTTTTTGTCTACCCGTCCGTAGTATGTGTCCAACCATCTGTAGTATCAGTCCATCCGTCCTTAGTATCTGTCCATCGTCAGCAGTATCTATCTATATATTTATTAGTTCATGTTCTTCCCAAAGAAAGTGTCCATCACATCCAGTGTTGTGGGGGCGGCGCTCCAAAGGGTGGCAATGGCGGGAAGAGAGGTGTGATGCATGATGGGAGGGAGGACTGGCTGGCGGGAAGAGAGGTGTGATGCATGATGGGAGGGAGGACCGGCGCTGGTGAGAAAAGTCAGTCAGCGTGTCGGACACACAAAGTCCACAAAAGGAGTTTTCTTTCCTTCTCAACTAGCCGGAACCTGTTGTGGTGTGCAGGATGTCCCCTCGTCATGCAGGCTCCCAATGCATTCTCATGGAGGGGGCGGGGCTGGGGGGTCACCTGAGGTCGGCGGCAAGAGGAAGTGCGGCCTAACGAGGTTCTGCCGATGCGGGCCTTCACATCAAATCTGTCAGCGCCGCTTTCCCTCCTCAGGACGACCGCTCGGGGCTTCCTGCTCTTGGATTTGTTGACATTCTGGCCCGGGTCGCAAGTGTTATTTGGGTTTCTACTCCATGGGAACCTGACGGAGTAACACAAGTACACAAACTGTAACTTTGGACCTTCACCTCTTCCAGGTGCACCAAGGTAGAGGTATGTCAGAAAAGGTGTGATCAAGTGAAATCCATGAAGTTAAGCTCATGACGCAGCAAGGCGCATGATGCGGACACGTTTGTTACTGGAGACTTTCTAATAGGCTTCTGCCTTGGAGAGTTTGCATGTGCAAGTCATTTGCAACTGTAATTATGACATACTTCTTTATTTGGACACAAGTCGATGAGTATCACCTTTGTCTAGCTGGTGAGCTAGTGTGTGCCTGTGTAGCTGCTAGCTCCCAGTAGCCTAGCATGAACATCATGTCAATATGGGATTGGGTCACCATGACAGAAAGTTCCAACAAGACGAGCGATGTTTACTTCCAAGACTTCCGCAGCCTTTGACTTCTTCCACTCCATTTATTTCTTTTTCCAGCTCAGTCGTGTGTCTCCTTTTATTATTTCCCCCACGTTGGCCCAGCCAGGTCCGTTAAAGCTATTTGCATTCACACAAGATGACATGTGAGTTATATCTTAAGTTGCTTCCACTTTATTTTGATAGCAAGATCATCCCGCAGACCTCCCGGATAAGAAGAAAACTCCATGTCTTTGAGGATAAAAGTTGTTCCTGTAAGGGCGACAGACAAACAAATGACAGGATGTGGAGGCCATCTTGGTACTTTTCATCTCCAAAAGCAGTACAATATGCACATTCAGTAGAAATGTGGTGTTATTGCTGAAGATTCAAAGCCAAACTGAAATGCTGACATTTCCATCAGGGAGAAGACTCCGGGTCCCACTATGCAAATCTAACCGCCTTAAATGATCATTTGTCCCAGCCTCCAATAAGCTGACCAACAATGTGCAATAGAATTTTAATACATAGGTTAGCACTTTTTTAGCACATAGCACTTTAGCACATAGCACTTTAGAACTAAGCACTTTAGCACACAGCACTTTATCCATGAGCTCTAGTGCAATGCACACTGGTACTTTATATTTATCTCCATACTGTAGATGTTATGCCTACATCAAAGTGCCACCTATGTCTATCAAGCTCCATGTTCTGATGTTTAAATGTTAGTTGTATGGTTGTGGTTGTGTCTGTGCTTGTGTTTTTCTTCTGTTGTTTTTGGGTATGTTAAGAAAGCAATGATGCACTGTGCCCAAGACAAATTTCCCCGCGGGGACAATAAAGTTGAACCTTGACCTTGACCTTGAGCACTCTGGCCAGATAGCATCAAACTATCAACATTTTGAGCAAAATGAGATACAAAAAAAAAAAAAAAGCTAGCATGCTAAAAATATTCTGCTAACATGCTAAAAATAGCATGCTTAAAATTAGCATTAGTGAAATACCAAAATATATGACACTGAGGTGTATACCTGCCAAATTAGCTAAAAAAAAAAAAAATGCTAGAATGCTAATGCTGTGTAACATGTATGCTGCTACCAGTTGTGTAACATGTATGCTGCTACCAGTTGTGTAACATGTATGCTGCTACCAGATGTGTAACATGTATGCTGCTACCAGTTGTGTAACATGTATGCTGCTGCTACCAGTTGTGTAACATGTATGCTGCTACCAGTTGTGTAACATGTATGCTGCTGCTACCAGTTGTGTAACATGTATGCTGCTACCAGATGTGTAACATGTATGCTGCTACCAGTTGTGTAACATGTATGCTGCTGCTACCAGTTGTGTAACATGTATGCTGCTACCAGATGTGTAACATGTATGCTGCTACCAGTTGTGTAACATGTATGCTGCTGCTACCAGTTGTGTAACATGTATGCTGCTACCAGATGTGTAACATGTATGCTGCTACCAGTTGTGTAACATGTATGCTGCTGCTACCAGTTGTGTAACATGTATGCTGCTACCAGTTGTGTAACATGTATGCTGCTGCTACCAGTTGTGTAACATGTATGCTGCTACCAGTTGTGTAACATGTATGCTGCTGCTACCAGTTGTGTAACATGTATGCTGCTACCAGTTGTGTAACATGTATGCTGCTGCTACCATTTGTGTAACATGTATGCTGCTGCTACCAGTTGTGTAACATGTATGCTGCTGCTACCAGTTGTGTAACATGTAATCGGTCTGCACTTTTCCCCCTCCCGAGTGGACTTGGCTACTGAACCCGAACAGGTCTAATGTGGCATTCTACACCCCCCCTCCACCCTCGGGGGTGTCAGTGTTTATGTCTGCTCTTGTGATGACTATCTGACACTTACTTGTGATGACTATCTGACATTTACAACTCTACAACCTCACAGGATGTCTGCTAAACAGTATGATGTCATTTGTGGAGGACATTCTAGAACACCTGAAAGGGGGTGAAGGACATTCTAGAACACCAGGGGGGGGGATGTCGAGGACAACACAACACAACGTCAACGCTGTCAGGCTCCACACACAACACACAACACACAACACAACACAACATCATGGTGCTACAAATGGAGCTCTTACACTGTGCAGGAAGTGACTCACACACACACACACACACACTAGTGCAGATAGCTATCGTGTGTGTGTGTGTGTGTGTGTGTGTGTGTGTGTGTGTGTGTGTGTGTGTGTGTGTGTGTGTGTGTGTGTGTGTGTGTGTGTGTGTGTGTGTGCGTGTGTGTGCGTGTGTGTGTGTGTGTGTGTGTGTGTGTGTGTGTGTGTGTGTGTGTGTGTGTGTGTGTGTGTGTGTGTGTGTGTGTGATGCACCACTTTGTCCAAAGTGGACAACTTCCTGGTGCATTTTGGCAGATAGAATTAGTTTCAGAGTGTTTAAACCTGCATGTCAACATCTAATAGCAGGAAGAAGTCATCAAAATGAAAGAAGTAAACAGCAAACAGTTTATATATATATATATATATATATATATATATATATATATATATATATATATATATATATATATATATATATATATATATATATATATATATATATGTAAACAAACACATGCACACACGTATATGTATATATACACATATATATACACATATATACACACACGTATGTGTATATAAACATACTAGTACATATAGACAATCTTCTCCCCGTCATCTTTGTTGTAGCGGTGTAGCGTGCAAGGACGGGAGTGGAAGAAGTGTCAAAAGATGGAGCTAACTGTTTTAATGACATTCACACTTTACTTCAATCAAT
>NC_084586.2:23700000-23712500 GCF_033978685.3 Nerophis lumbriciformis | reverse complement strand
TCTTGTCATACTTATAAACTAGCAGGTAGCAGCACATGTTTTGTGGGAGCTATGTTGCGTTCAAAGACTTGTTTTGTTTATAAACTAACTGGTAGCAGCACATGTACTGTGGCAGTTATGTTGCGTTCAAAGACTCTTGTCATACTTATAAACTAGCAGGTAGCAGCACATGTTTTGTGGGAGCTATGTTGCGTTCAAAGACTTGTTTTGTTTATAAACTAACTGGTAGCAGCACATGTACTGTGGCAGCTATGTTGCGTTCAAAGACTCTTGTCATACTTATAAACTAACTGGTAGCAGCACATGTTTTGTGGGAGCTATGTTGCGTTCAAAGACTTGTTTTGTTTATAAACTAACTGGTAGCAGCACATGTTTTGTGGGAGATATGTTGCATTCAAAGACTCTTGTCATACTTATAAACTAACTGGTAGCAGCACATGTACTGTGGCAGTTATGTTGCGTTCAAAGACTCTTGTCATACTTATAAACTAGCAGGTAGCAGCACATGTTTTGTGGGAGCTATGTTGCGTTCAAAGACTTGTTTTGTTTATAAACTAACTGGTAGCAGCACATGTTTTGTGGGAGCTATGTTGCGTTCAAAGACTCTTGTCATACTTATAAACTAACTTGTAGCAGCACATGTTTTGTGGGAGCTATGTTGCGTTCAAAGACTCTTGTCATACTTATAAACTAACTGGTAGCAGCACATGTTTTGTGGGAGCTATGTTGCGTTCAAAGACTTGTTTTGTTTATAAACTAACTGGTAGCAGCACATGTTTTGTGGGAGCTATGTTGCGTTCAAAGACTCTTGTCATACTTAGAAACTAACTGGTAGCAGCACATGTTTTGTGGGAGCTATGTTGCGTTCAAAGACTCTTGTCATACTTATAAACTAGCAGGTAGCAGCACATGTTTTGTGGGAGCTATGTTGCGTTCAAAGACTTGTTTTGTTTATAAACTTACTGGTAGCAGCACATGTTTTGTGGGAGCTATGTTGCGTTCAAAGACTTGTTTTGTTTATAAACTAACTGGTAGCAGCACATGTACTGTGGCAGTTATGTTGCGTTCAAAGACTCTTGTCATACTTATAAACTAGCAGGTAGCAGCACATGTACTGTGGCAGCTATGTTGCGTTCAAAGACTTGTTTTGTTTATAAACTAACTGGTAGCAGCACATGTACTGTGGCAGCTATGTTGCGTTCAAAGACTCTTGTCATACTTATAAACTAGCAGGTAGCAGCACATGTACTGTGGCAGCTATGTTGCGTTCAAAGACTTGTTTTGTTTATAAACTAACTGGTAGCAGCACATGTACTGTGGCAGCTATGTTGCGTTCAAAGACTCTTGTCATACTTATAAACTAGCAGGTAGCAGCACATGTTTTGTGGGAGCGATGTTGCGTTCAAAGACTTGTTTTGTTTATAAACTAACTGGTAGCAGCACATGTACTGTGGCAGCTATGTTGCGTTCAAAGACTCTTGTCATACTTATAAACTAACTGGTAGCAGCACATGTACTGTGGCAGTTATGTTGCGTTCAAAGACTCTTGTCATACTTATAAACTAGCAGGTAGCAGCACATGTACTGTGGCAGCTATGTTGCATTCAAAGACTTGTTTTGTTTATAAACTAACTGGTAGCAGCACATGTACTGTGGCAGCTATGTTGCGTTCAAAGACTCTTGTCATACTTATAAACGAGCAGGTAGCAGCACATGTTTTGTGGGAGGTATGTTGCGTTCAAAGACTTGTTTTGTTTATAAACTAACTGGTAGCAGCACATGTACTGTGGCAGCTATGTTGCGTTCAAAGACTCTTGTCATACTTATAAACTAGCAGGTAGCAGCACATGTTTTGTGGGAGCTATGTTGCGTTCAAAGACTTGTTTTGTTTATAAACTAACTGGTAGCAGCACATGTTTTGTGGGAGCTATGTTGCGTTCAAAGACTCTTGTCATACTTATAAACTAGCAGGTAGCAGCACATGTTTTGTGGGAGCTATGTTGCGTTCAAAGACTTGTTTTGTTTATAAACTTACTGGTAGCAGCACATGTTTTGTGGGAGGTATGTTGCGTTCAAAGACTTGTTTTGTTTATAAACTAACTGGTAGCAGCACATGTACTGTGGCAGCTATGTTGCGTTCAAAGACTCTTGTCATATTTATAAACTAACTGGTAGCAGCACATGTTTTGTGGGAGCTATGTTGCGTTCAAAGACTCTTGTCATACTTATAAACTAGCAGGTAGCAGCACATGTTTTGTGGGAGCTATGTTGCGTTCAAAGACTTGTTTTGTTTATAAACTTACTGGTAGCAGCACATGTTTTGTGGGAGCTATGTTGCGTTCAAAGACTTGTTTTGTTTATAAACTAACTGGTAGCAGCACATGTACTGTGGCAGCTATGTTGCGTTCAAAGACTCTTGTCATATTTATAAACTAACTGGTAGCAGCACATGTACTGTGGCAGTTATGTTGCGTTCAAAGACTCTTGTCATACTTATAAACTAGCAGGTAGCAGCACATGTATTGTGGCAGCTATGTTGCATTCAAAGACTTGTTTTGTTTATAAACTAACTGGTAGCAGCACATGTACTGTGGCAGCTATGTTGCGTTCAAAGACTCTTGTCATACTTATAAACTAGCAGGTAGCAGCACATGTTTTGTGGGAGCGATGTTGCGTTCAAAGGTTAGCATAAAACCACTCGTGAGAATATCAGCATGCTAACAGTTAACGTGTGTTACACAAGGGGTGTTCAGGGACCAGCGTACTTTTCTGCGAATGGAGGCTACTTGGCTAAAACCAAGATTCCACAGAGGGTGACAACTGCTGCCATGAGGGATAGTTCCCAGGGCTCTTGAACGCAGCACCAAAGTGACAAAGCAATAAAGTAAACAAAAGATAGTTCCCAGGGCTCTTGAACGCAGCACCAAGGTGACAAAGCAACAAAGTAATCAAAAGATAGTTCCCGGGGTCTTGAATGCAGCACCAAGGTGACAAAAGCAACAAAGTAAACGAAGGATAGTTCCCAGGGCTCTTGAACGCAGCACCAAAGTGACAAAGCTTTAAAGTAAACAAAAGATAGTTCCCAGGGCTCTTGAACGCAGCACCAAGGTGACAAAGCAACAAAGTAATCAAAGGATAGTTCCCAGGGCTCTTGAACGCAGCACCAAAGTGACAAAGCAATAAAGTAAACAAAAGATAGTTCCCGGGCTCTTGAATGCAGCACCAAGGTGACAAAAGCAACAAAGTAAACGAAGGATAGTTCCCAGGGCTCTTGAATGCAGCACCAAGGTGACAAAGCAACAAAGTAAACAAAGGATAGTTCCCAGGGCTCTTGAACGCAGCACCAAAGTGACAAAGCAACAAAGTACACAAAGGATAGTTCCCAGGGCTCTTGAATGCAGCACCAAGGTGACAAAGCAACAAAGTAAACAAAGGATAGTTCCCAGGGCTCTTGAACGCAGCACCAAAGTGACAAAGCAACAAAGTACACAAAGGATAGTTCCCAGGGCTCTTGAACGCAGCACCAAGGTGACAAAGCAACAAAGTAAACAAAGGATAGTTCCCAGGGCTCTTGAACGCAGCACCAAGGTGACAAAGCAACAAAGTAAAGGTGCTCATCTTGCAGCGTGTCACCTGACACACCCTGCTTGCAGAGCAGCACAATGAGCGCTTCCAGGGCGGTGCGGCCGGCGCTTTACACTGGGCCATTGTGTTGATGTCGCACTTCCTCTCCTTTGCGAGGCCGCCGCTTTGGGGATGGTTTGTTGTCGGGTTGAGGGCCGCAGGAAGTAGAATCATTTGTCTCATAGAAAAGACGGTCAAATGACACCTGGGCTTGTTGCCATAGTGACCAAAGTGTGCCATCAAAACATTCCACTTGAAAACATTTGGAGGAAAATATTGCATATTTGTGTGTTTTCCATACAAAAAATAAGTTTGTTTATGACAAAAAGGCTATAAAACAAACAAATAAATAAAAACGTAGAATTGACGTATCGATCTGAAGTTGAAAGTGGAAAAAAAAGTCAGACTTATTTTATGAGTGGGAGCCTTTTGGGTACCCAACACATTTTTGGGGATTTGTTTTTTTTTTGGAACTATCATTTATATATATATATATCAATCATCAATCAATCAATGTTTATTCATAGAGCCCTAAATCACAAGTGTCTCAAACTAGCAGTAAGTTTTCTGTGACAATAAAGACACAAAACAAATAGAAACCTAATAAAAAGGTGTCATTGACGTATGGACCAGAAGATTACTCAGAGACTTAAGTGTTAAATTGATACAAAATAACATTTTATTATTATTGATGTTGGATCCTCAATATTTAAAGCAGGTTTTGTTGTTGTTGTTGTTGCTGAAAAAATAATAATGAATCAAAATCCATTGTCTTATGAAGTGTGGCTTATTCAATGACTTCCCATCAAATATTCCACTTCAAAAAACTTGGAGGAAGAATATTGTTATTTTGTGTTTTCCATAAAAACATTGAAGGGTTTTTTTTATGACAAAAAGCTCATGAAATTAGAAATAAATAAAAACTTATAATGACGTATAGATCTGAAGTTGAAAATGGAAAAAAAAAAACAAGTCTGACTTATTTGAACACTTTTATGAGTGGGACCTTTTTGGGCACATAACACATTCTGGGGGGATTCTTTTTTTTTTGAACTGTCGTCGCTCAAAAATAATAATGAATCAAAATCAAAGTTGTTATGAATTATTGACCTAAAAAAGGCTTTCATTATTCCACATGATATTCCACTTTCACATCTGTTATGAGTGGGCCTGTTGGACCCCCAATCTTTTAAGTCTTTTTCTTTTTTAATGAATCAAAATCCATTCTTCTTATGAATTATTACTTCCAGCAAATATTTCACATTAAAACTCTTTGAGAAAAATATTGTATAATTTGTGTGGGTTTTTTATGATAAAAAGGGCACAAAACAAACAGAAAACATCAAACTTGTAATAAACAAATAGATCAGAAGTTGATTTCAAGACTTGTTGAAAGTGAAAATAAATAAATTGTGACTTATTTGTTACACTTTTCCTTCTTTTGGGTACCTAAGAAAGGTTCTTATGTAAGAAGGAAACATGTAAAGCTGTCATTGCTCCAAAAATAATAATGAATTAAAAATGATTTCATTATTTAAATCTTCAATTACTTAACATTGATTTTGCACTTTAACATTTTTGTGGGAAGATATTTTGTCTTTTCTCCTACAAAAATGCAGTAACAAAATGTGTCATTTATATCCACAGACACATCTGAATAGAACATTTTATTTTGAAGGATGTAGAAGGTATATATAACATCACATAGATGTAGAAGGTTTATATAACATCACATAGATGTAGAAGGTTTATATAACATCACATAGATGTAGAAGGTTTATATAACATCACATAGATGTAGAAGGTATATATAACATCACATAGATGTAGAAGGTTTATATAACATCACATAGATGTAGAAGGTATATATAACATCACATAGATGTAGAAGGTATATATAACATCACATAGATGTAGAAGGTATATATAACATCACATAGATGTAGAAGGTTTATATAACATCACATAGATGTAGAAGGTATATATAACATCACATAGATGTAGAAGGTATATATAACATCACATAGATGTAGAAGGTTTATATAACATCACATAGATGTAGAAGGTATATATAACATCACATAGATGTAGAAGGTATATATAACATCACATAGATGTAGAAGGTATATATAACATCACATAGATGTAGAAGGTTTATATAACATCACATAGATGTAGAAGGTATATATAACATCACATAGATGTAGAAGGTATATATAACATCACATAGATGTAGAAGGTATATATAACATCACATAGATGTAGAAGGTTTATATAACATCACATAGATGTAGAAGGTTTATATAACATCACATAGATGTAGAAGGTTTATATAACATCACATAGATGTAGAAGGTATATATAACATCACATAGATGTAGAAGGTATATATAACATCACATAGATGTAGAAGGTATATATAACATCACATAGATGTAGAAGGTTTATATAACATCACATAGATGTAGAAGGTATATATAACATCACATAGATGTAGAAGGTTTATATAACATCACATAGATGTAGAAGGTTTATATAACATTCATTCAACTGACAAATGAACAAATGAATCAAATCCTCACCCGAGGAATAGGGTTGAATGTTTCGGTGCCCAAAGATTCACCCCTAATAAGAGTTTTGTGTCTCAGACCCCAGTTGGACCAGTTGGACCAGTCCTTGGTTCAGTGGACTGGGTTGAAACCTGACCAAGGAACTGGATTTAGTTTTCCAAAGTGAATTGGGGGTGGATCACAGAAATGTGTTTACTTTCACTTTCACTATCAAAGGTGTGTCTTCCAACCATCTTGGTTCTAAAAGAACTTCCAGCTGAGCCGTGATCAAAGTACTGAGTTCAAGTCCCAACCGAGGAACCAGAACCAGAACCAGACCATTTAAGGAAAGTTCCCATCTCCTTCTGGTCGGGGGGGGCAACTATGTGTGCTGGCAGGGCGGCCCCTCCAGGGTCCTGTTGGATTTGGCACTTGGCGGTCTGAGAACCAGCTGGCCCTGCTAACCTCTGGCAGCGTGGCACCATGGAGACCCCCCCCCCTCCCACAAGCCCACTCAAAGGGTTCCTAATGAAGTGACCACATTCCGGGAGCCTGGATGGCGCTCCAAGGGTGTTGGGGGTGGGGGGGGGGGGGGGGGGGGGGGGAGACTACTTTTCCCCTTTAAGGTTCCCAATGAGAACGTGGACTAAACCTATTTATTGTCATGACATCATTTTTCTCACCAACGATATAGAACCCGATCATATTTATTTATTGTACTGTACAGACCCCTCTATGAGTTACTGGCACGTAAACCACGATATTACACACCTTGGATCCCTCAGGCGCTACTGCATCAAAAAGCCACATCAGTGTGTAAAGGATATCACCACATGAGCTCAGGAACACTTCAGAAAACCACTGTCAGTAACTACAGTTGGTTGCTACATCTGTAAGTGCAAGTTAAAACTCTACTATGCAAAGCCACAGCCATTTATCAACAACACCCAGAAACGCCTGGGAAACGAAATGGGGAAAAATGTCCAACACTCTCCACACTTATTCATGTTTGCTACATTTGAGCTGCTTGATATTTCTCATTGATTACAAAACTTTAAGGAGGTCATCGTGGAAGTAAACAATGTAGGAGTCACACTTTCACAGACTCTAGACCAGACTCTAGACTCTAGATCAGGGCTCACCAACCTTTTTGAAAGCAAGAGCTACTTCTTGGGTACTGATTAATGCGAAGGGCTAGCAGTTTGACACACTCTTCAATAAATTGCCAGAAATAGCCAATTTGCTCAATTGACCTTTAACTCTATGTTATTATTAATAATTAATGATATTTATCTTTGTGGAAACACTGATCATCTTCATGATTTCTCACAATAAATTTAAATAGAAACAGATCAATATCAATATGCAACACTTTATTTTGATATTTTCTCTAAGTGCACATTTTTCAAATTGAACATTTTCAAATGATGACTTCTAAGACAGTCTTGTGAAATCACAATATCCCATTTTAACTAACTAACATTTTTTAACAAATCATGAATGACTTTGCACCAAATAATAACTCATGTCAAATACAAAGTCAACTCTCAATTTTTTAGATAAATCATGTCACACTTTGAACTGGACACCAAATCTGTTATCTGTTTCTTTGTCAGTTAGTGATATATATATATATATATATATATATATATATATATATATATATATATATATATATATATATATATATATATATATATATATATATATATACATACATATATATATATATATATATATATATTAGAGATGCGCGGTTTGCGGGCACAACCGCGGAGTCCGCGGATTATCCGCGGATCGGGCGGATGAAATTTAAAAAAAATAGATTTTAAATAGATTCAGGCGGGTGGCAGTTAAACCAATTGGTAAATATATATACATAGTTAAATGTTGTTACCCACATACGAAAAACGAGCAGGCACCTGCAGCATATGCCACAACAGAAGAAGAAAAAAAAAAGAGATGGACACTTTTACGGAGCGGAGAAGGGACGCCTCGCCGGGGTCCGGGACCGAGGCCCCTTCCCCCGAGAGGGCCCCACCGGGAGCCGTAGCTGAGGCGATCCGCGAGAAAGGCCCGACGCACGTCCAGGGTCACCACCGCGCCCACCGCACCGACACCCCGCCTCGTCCGCCTTCGCCGCGTTACGCGCAGCAGGTAAGCAGCTTACCTGCCCGCCACCCCCGTGGCCGGGGGCTCATAACAGGGGTCACTCCGCGCGCTCCGCCCGCACAGCTTACCTGCCCGCCACCCCTGTTGCCGGGGGCGCGTAACAGGGGTCACTCCGCGCGCAGTGCGCTCACGGAAGGGGTGGGGCTCACCCTGGTTGATATAGAGAGCAGGACGGTGGCCATGGAAGTCGGAACCCGCTAAGGAGTGTGTAACAACCCACCTGCCGAATCAACTAGCCCTGAAAATGGATGGCGCTGGAGCGTCGGGCCCATACCCGGCCGTCGCCGGCAGCGAGACGCGCTTGGAGGTGCGCTCAGCGCGGCTCCCATATGATTGCGCACTGGTGTGCGTCTGGGTCGTGACAGCGTGGCACGCGAATGTCTGGACTGCATTGGATCAGTCTCCTTTCTTTAACAGGCAAAAGCTTTATAACCTCACTAATGCCTTGCATCGTCTATATTAGATATATAACAACGGGCGGGTGTGGGCGGGTGCGGGCGGGTGCAATTCTGATCAAATGTTACATCGGGTGGATGGCGGATGGTTGACGACTTTCTGATGCGGTTGCGGATGAAATAATTGCCTATCCGCGCATCTCTAATATAGAGATATATATATATATATATATATATATATATATATATATATATATATATATATATATATATATATATATATATATATATATGTCTTAATAAGGTTATCCAAAAAATAGTGCTCGATACCGTAGTAGAGCGCAATATATGTATGTGTGGGAAAAAAAATCACAAGACTATTTCATCTCTACAGGCCTGTTTCATGAGGGGGGGTTCCCTCAATCATCAGGAGATTTCAGAAAATCTCCTGATATATATATATATATATATATATATATGTAATGCATCCCCTAAGTCAAAAGGTTGCTGTAAAGTACGAGTAGTCTTACTGGAGTTGTGTTTGTGAGGACTTTAGTCCTTCAATAATGGCGACTCCTCTGGTGGCGCCCGCCAAGAATGTGAAGTGAAAGGAATGCAAAGACTTCTAGGAGGACTTTGGACTTTGGAGTGCTGGACTCAGCAGGCAGACTTCTTCTACAACAATAGTCTGCATTTGGACCTAGTCCCCCAGACCACCTCAAGGACCAGGGGGGCGCCTGACAAGAATGCTAATAAACCGCCAGCATCCCATGTCACTCGGGGTGGGGGGGGGGGGGGGGGGGGGGGGGGGGAGCACTTAGCTCCGCCCCCACTGCTCACTCACAATCTGAGTGGGGTCGCCACCACGTCGCCATGGCAGCAAAGGATGGCGCTGGGCCAAGAATTCCCACACGGGGGAGAGTTTCATCATACATCCATCACACACACACACACACACACACACACACACACGCTGCAGGGAGATGAATGATAGCATGAATCATTGTGGTGACATGATTATGTTTAATATAACATCTGTTCTACATGACATGAAACTTACATCTTCTCTCTCTGTGTGTGTGTGTGTGTGTGTGTGTGTGTGTGTGTGTGTGTGTGTGTGTGTGTGTGTGTGTGTGTGTGTGTGTGTGTGTGTGTGTGTGTGTGTGTGTGTGTGTGTGTGTGTGTTGATTGCAAACATCTTGCTTCATTCTGGCTGATGTTAGTCCTCCAGAGACTTGCTGATTAGAGACATGTTGGGACACCAGCTAAGATGCCAACTGGGCTACTTTGTCCTTGTTCGCACGGCTGACGTGGTGCTGTGCTGGTGTGGTGGTGGTGGTGTGGTGGTGGTGTGGTTATTAGCGTGGAGGAACGACGCTCCCATGGCGTCTTGCCTTCAGATGGAAGAATGTCTTAGTTGGAGCCAGATGGGATCAGATCCTGGCCTCCGTCTTTTAAAGTTAGATGACTTGCAGAACTCTCTGGAACAAACATTGACACTTTGGTATTTGCTAAACTTATACAATATATACATTTTTGAAAGAAAAATAAGTCATACATATACAAAATAAATACAACTTTTTTGCGTTTCTAATTTGAATATTTTATATATATATATATATATATATATATATATATATATATATATATATATATATATATATATATATATATATATATATGTGTATATATATATGTCTTAATAAGGTTATCCAAAAAATAGTGCTCGATACCGTAGTAGAGCGCAATATATGTATGTGTGGGAAAAAAAATCCCAAGACTATTTCATCTCTACAGGCCTGTTTCATGAGGGGGTTCCCTCAATCATCAGGAGATTTTAATGGGAGCATTTACATACCATGGTTTATATAGGGCACAGAGTGGGTGGGTACAGGCTGGCGTAGGGGCGTGGTGATTGGCTCATGTGTTACCTAGGAGGTGTTTCCGTCTATGGCGGCATGCTGTTACAATTTCGCTGCGCTTGTTGAGGGATGACAGGTCTGGACGGTAAATAATAAACAGTTTCTCTTTCAAGCATAGGTTGCATCTTTTATTACCACTATTGTAAGGTGTGCTGGATGCAAGAATTTGCCATGTTATTGAATATTCAACATTATTGTCTTTGAGGTCCCAAATGTGTTTGCTGAGTTCTGTGGTAATCCGCAGGTTTTGGTTCCTGAAAGAAGCCTTGTGATTGTTCCATCTGGTTTTAAACTCTCCCTCGGTTAATCCTACATATGTGTCGGATGTGTTAATGTCCTTGCGTGTTACCTTAGATTGGTAGACAACTGATGTTTGTAAGCACCCCCCGTTGAGAGGGCAATCAGGTTTCTTGCGACAGTTGCAGCCTTTGTTGGTTTTGGGGTCGCTCTGTCTGGGGGCCGACGGCTCATTTGCAATTGTTTTGTTGTGGTTTGAGATAATTTGTCGTATATTGTTCATACAGCTGTAGCTCAATTTAATGTTGTTCTTGTTGAATACTTTTCTTAGGCTGTTGCCTTTGGGAAAGTGTTTGTCAATCAGAGTGAGGAATTTCTGTCCAATGTTAGTTGAGACGTTTTTGCTGTATGGGGGGTTGTACCAGATGATGTTGTTTCGTTTTCTGTTCTTTTTTGGCTGGTTTCCTGGCGTGGGTTCATAGGTGAGGGTGAAATTGTATCCGCTTTCATCAAGGGCTTTTTGGTACGGGGGGGTTGCTTGGTCAAATTCAGCTTTGCTAGATGACAGCATCGATAGCCTTTTATTAATTCCGGTAGGTATTCTTTTCGTGGTGGTGGATGGGTGGTTGCTGTCATGGTGCACGTATTGGAGTGTTGTGTTGGATTTCGTGAATGGTTGGTAGCTGTTATTTCTCAGGTTGAAAGTGACGTCGAGGAAGTTGACGGTTTGCTTGTTGGCTTCAATCGTGATCCGTAGGCCGTTCTCTTTGATCACAAGGCTTCTTTCAGGAACCAAAACCTGCGGAATACCACAGAACTCAGCAAACACATTTTGGACCTCAAAGACAATAATGTTGAATATTCAATAACATGGCAAATTCTTGCATCCAGCACACCTTACAATAGTGGTAATAAAAGATGCAACCTATGCTTGAAAGAGAAACTGTTTATTATTTACCGTCCAGACCTGTCATCCCTCAACAAGCGCAGCGAAATTGTATCAGCATGCCGCCACAGACGGAAACACCTCCTAGGTAACACATGAGCCAACCACCACGCCCCTACACCAGCCTGTAACCACCCACTCTGTGCCCTATATAAACCATGGTATGTGAATGTTCCCATTAAAATCTCCTGATGATTGAGGGAACCCCCTCATGAAACAGGCCTGTAGAGATGAAATAGTCTTGTGATTTTTCCCCACACATACATATATTGCGCTCTACTACGGTATCGAGCACTATTTTTTGGATAACCTTATTAAGACATATACTCCGCTCCAAATTGACATTTGTTGAGCACTGTACGACGATCAGAAATGGAAAAATTCAACATCGACTACTCCACGAAGAACATTCCCATACCCGCGCAGAATGACTACAGGCTAAGGCTCATAGAAAAGACGGAACACTTCCTAAGAAGGATGCGGTGGAAAGCACATTTTTTCCTCCACCCTGAAACAAAAGGAATGCAAAAGAAAACTTACGGATTCAAATCTACCAAGAACCCACCCACAGTTGAGGAACTAAAGGATTTTGAGAACGACATGCTCAAATTGATACAATCAGTCAAATTCAAGCCAATCCGCAACCCACTCCTCA
>NC_084586.2:23675000-23695000 GCF_033978685.3 Nerophis lumbriciformis | reverse complement strand
ACATGGACAAGTATTAGCACGACAGGTAGTAACGACATGGACAAGTATTAGCACGACAGGTAGTAACGACATGGACAAGTATTAGCACGACAGGTAGTAACGACATGGACAAGTATTAGCACGACAGGTAGTAAGGACATGGACAAGTATTAGCACGACAGGTAGTAACGACATGGACAAGTATTAGCACGACAGGTAGTAATGACATGGACAAGTATTAGCACGACAGGTAGTAACGACATGGACAAGTATTAGCACGACAGGTAGTAACGACATGGACAAGTATTAGCACGACAGGTAGTAATGACATGGACAAGTATTAGCACGACAGGTAGTAATGACATGGACAAGTATTAGCACGACAGGTAGTAACGACATGGACAAGTATTAGCACGACAGGTAGTAAGGACATGGACAAGTATTAGCACGACAGGTAGTAACGACATGGACAAGTATTAGCACGACAGGTAGTAACGACATGGACAAGTATTAGCACGACAGGTAGTAAGGACATGGACAAGTATTAGCACGACAGGTAGTAAGGACATGGACAAGTATTAGCACGACAGGTAGTAATGACATGGACAAGTATTAGCACGACAGGTAGTAATGACATGGACAAGTATTAGCACGACAGGTAGTAACGACATGGACAAGTATTAGCACGACAGGTAGTAATGACATGGACAAGTATTAGCACGACAGGTAGTAACGACATGGACAAGTATTAACACGACAGGTAGTAACAACATCGATACTGACTGGAGGACAAGGCAGGTGTGAATAGCAGCCGGCTGATTGACAGCAGGTGTGGCCAGGTGTCAATCAGCGTTTAGGAGACAAGCAGGAAACTGAAGCAAAAATAATATCAGTGACAGGAAATAGAAGAAACAAAAAGTAAGAGAAAAGCAAAAAGTGTCAGAGACAAGCCTCATGAAGTGTCTTTGTGTGTTAAAAACAGGATGTGAGTCCTCAAGTCCTCAACATGTCTGCGTGAAGACAACAAAAGTTTATTGGTCAGCCTGGGGTCACGAGGTCATCCCGGGAGACAGAGTGATTCGACTCCTCATGGCCACTCTTTGGCTGACAGGGGCCACAACAGTCCAGGTCCTCAGGGACCATTAAGTCCACCATGGTGACCACTCCGTCTCAGACTGACTTGAGGGAAAATACATTTTAGCTGTTTACGTTTGGCTTCTAGATCTTTCCAAGTGCTTGCTTTTAGTTCTGCTCCTTTTTTATTTCTGCTCCTTTTTTTATTTCTGCTTCTTTTTTTAGTTCTGCTCCTTTTTTTATTTCTGCTCCTTTTTTTATTTCTGCTCCTTTTTTTATTTCTGCTTCTTTGTCCCCGAGGACTTGTGTCAGACTCTCAGGCTGCTTGACTGCTGACTCAAACTAGTGACTTAGGACAAGAGAGCGCCAAGATCTTTACGTTTAAACATACAACATTAGCTAAAAAGCTAATGCTAGCATGCTAACATTAGCATGATGACAAAGGACAAATTACCCTCCTAATTTATTTACTGTGAGCGTACTATTTTATTTACAGCGAGCGTACTATTTTATTTACAGCGAGCGTACTATTTTATTTACTGTGAGCGTACTATTTTATTTACAGCGAGCGTACTATTTTATTTACTGTGAGCGTACTATTTTATTTACTGTGAGCGTACTATTTTATTTACAGCGAGCGTACTATTTTATTTACTGTGAGCGTACTATTTTATTTACTGTGAGCGTACTATTTTATTTACTGCGAGCGTACTATTTTATTTACAGCGAGCATACTATTTTATTTACTGTGAGCGTACTATTTTATTTACAGCGAGCGTACTATTTTATTTACTGCGAGCGTACTATTTTATTTACAGCGAGCATACTATTTTATTTACTGTGAGCGTACTATTTTATTTACAGCGAGCGTACTATTTTATTTACTGCGAGCGTACTATTTTATTTACTGTGAGCGTACTATTTTATTTACAGCAAGCGTACTATTTTATTTACTGTGAGCGTACTATTTTATTTACTGTGAGCGTACTATTTTATTTACTGTGAGCCTACTATTTTATTTACAGCGAACGTACTATTTTATTTACTGCGAACGTACTATTTTATTTACAGCGAGCGTACTATTTTATTTACTGTGAGTGTACTATTTTATTTACAGCGAGTGTACTATTTTATTTACTGTGAGCGTACTATTTTATTTACAGCGAGCATACTATTTTATTTACAAAATGGATTGAAATGTTTTATATATATATATATATATATATATATATATATATATATATATATACATTATATATATATATATATATATATATATATATATATATATATTTATATATACATATATATGTATATATATATATATATATATATATATGTATATATATATATATATATATATATATATATATGTATATATATATATATATATATATATATATATATATATATATATAAACATTTCAATCCATTTTTGAAAAAGATGAATAGATGTAGAGTGCAGAAGGAAATATTGATGAAGACATTCTTCTCCCCGTCCTGGACTATTCCAGTTTGCCAAGTTCTAGCACACACAACAAACCTTTTAGTAGATCCGAGCCTTCATGTGGTCTTTTGTCCCGCTGAGCGTCTCCGTGGAAACAAGAGGAGTCCAGTTGCACGCCGGTTCTCATTCGGTCCAAAACAAAGACGCGTCCCTTCGGCCAGCTAAGGTTTCGTCCCGTGTGGACGGCGCCCCATGGTGTCTCAGCGGAGGACGCATGTTTGGTACCTCCGTGGAGTCCTGTCCGACTTTTGAACTCTGCGTCCCACATTTGACACGTCGGCTCCTTCGGAGAGATAAAGATCTGATCTGATCAAAGTGTTTGTGTTGCAGCTCACCTGGAGGCCCGGCATCCTCGCCTGGAGGCCCGGCATCCTCGCCTGGAGGCCCGGCATCCTCGCCTGGAGGCCCGCCATCCTCGCCTGGAGGCCCGGCATCCTCGCCTGGAGGCCCGGCATCCTCGCCTGGAGGCCCGGCATCCTCGCCTGGAGGCCCGGCATCCTCGCCTGGAGGCCCGGCATTCTCCCCACCGACTGTGTTGGGAAACACTCACATGATAAAACTGAGGGACTAGCATGTAAGCTAACACCTGAACGGCTGCTGAGGCGTGTGAGTGCAACTGACCTTGTTGTCTTCTGTTAGCACCATGACCTAGGACCAGTTACCATACTTCTAACATAGCACCAAGTGTTCTAGTCCAACATTTGTAGGTTAAACATACCCAATTAGCAAGAAAGCTATCCAGCATAAAACAATAGCATGCTAACATGTTCCCCAGAAGAAGACTGAAGGAGATGTTCTAAACCAGCAGGTGGATTGTTACGGTGCGGGCTCGAACCCGCCTTTCATCAGCAGCTTGTGCTGCCAGCACCTCTGTTGAAATGATAAATGGGTATTTGGTGGGTAGATTTTGTATGATGATGTATATTTTAACTGTCCATAAGCTGTGTGCTTCTAGGGATGACCTCTTTGCAGAACGGACTCTGATATTAACAAAAGAAACAATAATGGAATACAAAACTATGTCTGTCTGTAAATAAACAAATACATAAACAGCGGCTGGAACGACAGGGCCCTCCACAATGCATTTCGTCAGGGACTCTTGGAGGACATTAAGGACGGTCTGTTGAGGGACAGACCTCCTTCCTGCAGGGCCCTCATCGACTTGGCTCTCAGGTACGACCACCCTACCTTCCAGACCTACGAGAACAACATTCACCGTTGCCAGGACTGATGACAGCGCCCGAGTGGAGAGTAGGTGGGGAGAACTCGTCTGGCAACGACGGAGAGGGAGAGAAGATATAGGCAACGTCTTTGCCTCTACTGCGGTTTTGCAGGACACATTATCCGCAACTGCCCGGCGAAGCCAAAAGACCTACCACGACCTCGCTGAGGTTTTCAGCAAGGAACGCGCTCAGTCCCTGCCACCTCATAGACCGTATGACTGCAGTATTGAGCTGCTCCTCGACGCCACCCTGCCTTCCAGCCGCCTGTACAACCTGTCACTTCCCGAGAAGGAGGCCATGAGGGACTACATTACGGAGTCTTTGGCTTCTGGAATCATCAGCTCGTCTAAGTCACCTGTGGCGGATGGATTCTTTGTTGTTGCCAAGAAGGATGGATCTTTGAGGCCATGTGTCGACTATCGCCATCTCAATAACATAACGGACAAAAACAAATACCCTCTGCCTCTGCTCTACGCCTCTTTCGAGCTGGATCTCCGTAATGCCTACTACCTGGTCCGGATCAAGAAGAGCATTGAGTGGAAAACTGCTTTCAACACTCACCTGGGACATTACGAGTATATGGTCATGCCCTTTGGCCTGACCAACGCACCTGCCATTTTTCAGACTCTGGTGAACGACATCCTCCGTGACATGTTGGACCAGTTTGTCGTGGTATACTTGGACGACAGCCTTTTCACGCAACCCGCAGGAACACCAGCAGCACGTCCGCCTCGTCCTTCAACGGCTTCTGGAGAATCGACTTTTCGTCAAGGCGGCGAAGTATGGTTTTCACGCCTCATCAGCGGAGTTCTTGGGATTCGTCGTCGAGAGGGTACACGTCAGGGCCAACCCGAGAAAGTTAAAGCTGTGGTGGACTGGCCACAACCCTCTTCCAGGACGGAACTCAGGAGGTTCCTGGCCTTCGCGGGCTTCTACCGTCACTGCATCCGCGACTTCAGCTGGATTGCCGCACCCTTCAACGCTCTTTCTTCGACGCAGACAAACTTATTTTGGTCTCCAGAGGCCAGCAGAGCATTCAAGAGACTTAAGACAAGTTTTGTCTCTGCGCCCGTCCTCGTCCACCCTGACTGGGACTGCCCTTTTTTGGTTGAGGTGGACGCATCAGATTCAGGAATAGGAGCCCTTCTCTCTCAACGTTCGAAGATTGCCAATCTGATTCATCCGTGTGCATTTTTTTCCAGGTGTGTCTCTACGGGGGAGCGAAACTACGATGCTGTAAACCGAGAGCTTTTGGCGGTCCACAAAGCACTTTTTGAATGGAGACACTGGTTAGAAGAAACAAAACACCAGTTCCGGATCCTGACAGACCACAGCAACCTTCTCGCCATCCATTCAGCCCAAAGAATTAACAACCGGCAGGCAAGATGGCAACAATTTTTCTCGCGATTCGACTACTTACTGTCTTACAGACCGGGGTCAAAGAACCATAAGGCGGACACACTTTCCAGAGTGCACAGGGAGGAAACCATCCATCCTTCCGCCCATATCGTGGGGATGGTATCATGGAAGGTGGAGGACCTGGTCAAGAACGGCCTTCACTCTAATCCAGGTCCTGGGGGTGGACCGCCCCGGCAAGCTATTTGTCCGCCACAAACTTCGATCCAGGGTCCTGGATTCGGCGCACTCCAGCTTGTTCTCCCGCCATCCATGGCTTTGGACACACGTGAGTTCATTTCTGCCTGTACTACCTGTGTCCGCAGCAAACCCTCGCACCGACCTCCTGCTGGTCTCCTACGCCCATTGCCAATTCCTGCTCGTCCTTGGGTGCACATCGCTTTGGACTTCGTTACAGGATTTCCTGTCTCCCGAGGTAACAATACCATACTTACCATCGTTGACCACTTCTCCAAAGCAGCTCACTTCATATCGCTTCGCAAACTGCCTTCCTCCTGGGAGACGGCTGACCTCCTCACCCTGCACGTCGTCAAGCAACATGGAATTCCTATGGACATCGTTTCTGACCGAGGCCCTCAGTTCACCTCTAAGGTTTGGATATCCTTTTGTAAGGGAATCGGGGCCTTGGTCAGCTTCACCTCCGGATACCACCCACAGAGCAACGGGCAGGCCGAAAGGGCCAACCAGAGTTTGGAAACCATGTTTGTGGCACACCAACAACCCACGTCCTGGAGCAAGTATATTCCCTGGGTGGAGTACTCGTACAACGCCATGAAGAGCTCCACCACCGGTATGTCTCCTTTCGAGTGCTCTTTAGGATATCAACCATCCCATGTTTCCCCAGCAAGAACATGAGATCGCAGTCCCATACACAAGGGCCCACATCAAGAGGTGTCAGAGGGTTTGGAGAACCGCCCAAGCGGCACTGGTTAGAGCATCTGTTCTCCTCCAGAAGAAGACTGAATAGAGATGTTCTAAATCAGCAGGTTGATGTTCCCCAGAAGAAGACTAAATGTAGATGTTCTAAATCAGCAGGTTGATGTTCCCCAGATAAAGACTCAATAGAGATGTTCTAAATCAGCATGTTGATGTTCCCCAGAAGAAGACTGAATAGAGATGTTCTAAATCAGCAGGTTGATGTTCCCCAGAAGAAGATTGAATAGAGATGTTCTAAATCAGCAGGTTGATGTTCCCCAGAAGAAGACTGAGTAGAGATGTTCTAAATCAGCAGGTTGATGTTCCCCAGAAGAAGACTGAATAGAGATGTTCTAAATCAGCAGGTTGATGTTCCCCAGAAGAAGACTGAATAGAGATGTTCTAAATCAGCAGGTTGATGTTCCCCAGAAGAAGACTGAATAGAGATGTTCTAAATCAGCAGGTTGATGTTCCCCAGAAGAAGACTGTAGCTTTAATTGAAAAACCTGTTGACAAGCGGACATGTTTCTCGGGGACGTCCAAGAGCCCGATGGGCCCCGTGTGAGGTGTTTCCTGGAAGGTTCCTGCGGAGACAAACATCCTTGCTGATGGAAGCAGCAGGCGGACTAATTTACGACGCACGTTGAAAGCATCGCGGGAAGTCAACATTTGTTCTGGCGCGGTACCAGCTCGGTCTGCTTTGGTCATCACGGTGCTGCTCTTCAACGTGGAGCGTGTGTGCAGGACAAGAACATTTGTCATGTTCTCCTTCTTTGTCTGGGGAAATGATAACGGGTGCAGCTGGCCCATAACACCGTATCCATATACAGTTTATCGGGATAGACACCTAATCAATAATCAATAAAAACGTTTTTTTTCTTCTTCAGATGTTTTCAAAAGAGACCATAGTCAGACCAATGTGGTCTGTACATGATGCAAGGCAAGACCGCTAATACCACACCACTTTAGCCGTGCTCACCCTTTAGAGCACTGCTGTAACTTCCTGCCACTAAACCTGCAGAAAATAGTTCTTCTCCGGCTCCTTATTTTCCATAGGTCATAGAAAATATGGATCAATATAATAATAATATTCAAATAATTACTGCATAACAAAAAATTCCTTTCCATAGTTAAATAAAAATAACATGGCAAATTCATGTTACACAGCCGTTATTTCCTGCCACTAAACCTGCAGAAAATAGTTCTTCTCAGGTTTCTATGTTTACATTTTCACATTTTGCACTATTTTCTTACACTTAATTGTAAACATGTTGCTTATTTTTTAACCTTCATTTTCAGAGATTATAGTTAAATGTTCAATGTGATTTGACTATTTTGTTGACATTGTTTGTTTTCATGTTTGTGTTGACATTTCTTTTCTGCCTTGATAGCTGAGGGATTATAATCAGAAGGCCTGCTCCTTATTTTCCATAGGTCATAAAACATATCAATAATCATCAATATCAACCAATATAATCATATTATTTAAATAATTACTACATAACAAAAAATCATTTCCATAGTTAAATAAGAATAACATGGCAAATTCATGTTACACAGCTGTTATTTCCTGCCACTAAACCTGCAGAAAATAGTTCTTCTCCGGCTTCCTATTTTCCATAGGTCATAGAAAATATGGATCAATATAATAATAATATTCAAATAATTACTGCATAACAAAAAAATAATTTCCATAGTTAAATAAAAATAACATGGCAAATTCATGTTACACAGCCGTTATTTCCTGCCACTAAACCTGCAGAAAATAGTTCTTCTCAGGTTTCTATGTTTACATTTTCACATTTTGCACTATTTTCTTACACTTAATTGTAAACATGTTGCATATTTTTCAACCTTCATTTTCAGAGATTATAGTTAAATGTTCAATGTGATTTGACTATTTTGTTGACATTGTTTGTTTTCATGTTTGTGTTGACATTTCCTTTCTGCCTTGATAGCTGAAAGATTATAATCAGAAGAAGGCCTGCTCCTTATTTTCCATAGGTCATAAAACATATCAATAATCATCAATATCAACCAATATAATAATATTATTTAAATAATTACTGCATAACAAAAAATAATTTCCATAGTTAAATAAAAATAACATGGCAAATTCATGTTACACAGATGTTATTTCCTGCCACTAAACCTGCAGAAAATAGTTCTTCTCAGGTTTCTCTATGTTTACATTTTCACATTTTGCACTATTTTCTTACACTTAATTGTAAACATGTTGCTTATTTTTTAACCTTCATTTTCAGAGATTATAGTTAAGTGTTCAATGTGATTTGACTATTTTGTTGACATTGTTTGTTTTCATGTTTGTGTTGACATTTCTTTTCTGCCTTGATAGCTGAGGGATTATAATCAGAAGAAGGCCTGCTCCTTATTTTCCATAGGTCATAAAACATATCAATAATCATCAATATCAACCAATATAATAATATTATTTAAACAATTATTTCCTACCACTAAACCTGCAGAAAATAGTTTTTCTCCGGCTTCCTATTTTCCATAAGTCATAGAAAATATGGATCAATATAATAATAATATTCAAATAATTACTGCATAACAAAAAATTAATTTCCATAGTTAAATAAAAATAAAATGGCAAATTCATGTTACACAGCCGTTATTTCCTGCCACTAAACCTGCAGAAAATAGTTCTTCTCAGGTTTCTGTGTTTACATTTTCACATTTTGCACTATTTTCTTACACTTAATTGTAAACATGTTGCTTATTTTTTAACCTTCATTTTCAGAGATTATAGTTAAATGTTCAATGTGATTTGACTATTTTGTTGACATTGTTTGTTTTCATGTTTGTGTTGACATTTCTTTTCTGCCTTGATAGCTGAGGGATTATAATCAGAAGAAGGCCTGCTCCTTATTTTCCATAGGTCATAAAACATATCAATAATCATCAATATCAACCAATATAATAATATTATTTAAACAATTATTTCCTACCACTAAACCTGCAGAAAATAGTTTTTCTCCGGCTTCCTATTTTCCATAAGTCATAGAAAATATGGATCAATATAATAATAATATTCAAATAATTAATGCATAACAAAAAATCATTTCCATAGTTAAATAAAAATAACGTGGCAAATTCATGTTACACAGCCGTTATTTCCTGCCACTAAACCTGCAGAAAATAGTTCTTCTCAGGTTTCTGTGTTTACATTTTCACATTTTGCACTATTTTCTTACACTTAATTGTAAACATGTTGCTTATTTTTCAACCTTCATTTTCAGAGATTATAGTTAAATGTTCAATGTGATTTGACTATTTTGTTGACATTGTTTGTTTTCATGTTTGTGTTGACATTTCCTTTCTGCCTTGATAGCTGAGGGATTATAATCAGAAGAAGGCCTGCTCCTTATTTTCCATAGGTCATAAAACATATCAATAATCATCAATATCAACCAATATAATAATATTATTTAAATAATTACTGCATAACAAAAAAATCATTTCCATAGTTAAATAAAAATAACATGGCAAATTCATGTTACACAGCCGTTATTTCCTGCCACTAAACCTGCAGAAAATAGTTCTTCTCAGGTTTCTCTATGTTTACATTTTCACATTTTGCACTATTTTCTTACACTTAATTGTAAACATGTTGCTTATTTTTTAACCTTCATTTTCAGAGATTATAGTTAAATGTTCAATGTGATTTGACTATTTTGTTGACATTGTTTGTTTTCATGTTTGTGTTGACATTTCTTTTCTGCCTTGATAGCTGAGGGATTATAATCAGAAGGCCTGCTCCTTATTTTCCATAGGTCATAAAACATATCAATAATCATCAATATCAACCAATATAATCATATTATTTAAATAATTACTACATAACAAAAAATCATTTCCATAGTTAAATAAAAATAAAGTGGCAAATTCATGTTACACAGCTGTTATTTCCTGCCACTAAACCTGCAGAAAATAGTTCTTCTCCGGCTTCCTATTTTCCATAGGTCATAGAAAATATGGATCAATATAATAATAATATTCAAATAATTACTGCATAACAAAAAAATAATTTCCATAGTTAAATAAAAATAACATGGCAAATTCATGTTACACAGCCGTTATTTCCTGCCACTAAACCTGCAGAAAATAGTTCTTCTCAGGTTTCTATGTTTACATTTTCACATTTTGCACTATTTTCTTACACTTAATTGTAAACATGTTGCATATTTTTCAACCTTCATTTTCAGAGATTATAGTTAAATGTTCAATGTGATTTGACTATTTTGTTGACATTGTTTGTTTTCATGTTTGTGTTGACATTTCCTTTCTGCCTTGATAGCTGAAAGATTATAATCAGAAGGCCTGCTCCTTATTTTCCATAGGTCATAAAACATATCAATAATCATCAATATCAACCAATATAATAATATTATTTAAATAATTACTGCATAACAAAAAATAATTTCCATAGTTAAATAAAAATAACGTGGCAAATTCATGTTACACAGATGTTATTTCCTGCCACTAAACCTGCAGAAAATAGTTCTTCTCAGGTTTCTATGTTTACATTTTCACATTTTGCACTATTTTCTTACACTTAATTGTAAACATGTTGCTTATTTTTTAACCTTCATTTTCAGAGATTATAGTTAAGTGTTCAATGTGATTTGACTATTTTGTTGACATTGTTTGTTTTCATGTTTGTGTTGACATTTCTTTTCTGCCTTGATAGCTGAGGGATTATAATCAGAAGAAGGCCTGCTCCTTATTTTCCATAGGTCATAAAACATATCAATAATCATCAATATCAACCAATATAATAATATTATTTAAACAATTATTTCCTACCACTAAACCTGCAGAAAATAGTTTTTCTCCGGCTTCCTATTTTCCATAAGTCATAGAAAATATGGATCAATATAATAATAATATTCAAATAATTACTGCATAACAAAAAATTAATTTCCATAGTTAAATAAAAATAAAATGGCAAATTCATGTTACACAGCCGTTATTTCCTGCCACTAAACCTGCAGAAAATAGTTCTTCTCAGGTTTCTGTGTTTACATTTTCACATTTTGCACTATTTTCTTACACTTAATTGTAAACAAGTTGCTTATTTTTTAACCTTCATTTTCAGAGATTATAGTTAAATGTTCAATGTGATTTGACTATTTTGTTGACATTGTTTGTTTTCATGTTTGTGTTGACATTTCTTTTCTGCCTTGATAGCTGAAAGATTATAATCAGAAGAAGGCCTGCTCCTTATTTTCCATAGGTCATAAAACATATCAATAATCATCAATATCAACCAATATAATAATATTATTTAAATAATTATTTCCTACCACTAAACCTGCAGAAAATAGTTTTTCTCCGGCTTCCTATTTTCCATAAGTCATAGAAAATATGGATCAATATAATAATAATATTCAAATAATTAATGCATAACAAAAAAATCATTTCCATAGTTAAATAAAAATAACGTGGCAAATTCATGTTACACAGACGTTATTTCCTGCCACTAAACCTGCAGAAAATAGTTCTTCTCAGGTTTCTATGTTTACATTTTCACATTTTGCACTATTTTCTTACACTTAATTGTAAACATGTTGCTTATTTTTCAACCTTCATTTTCAGAGATTATAGTTAAATGTTCAATGTGATTTGACTATTTTGTTGACATTGTTTGTTTTCATGTTTGTGTTGACATTTCCTTTCTGCCTTGATAGCTGAGGGATTATAATCAGAAGAAGGCCTGCTCCTTATTTTCCATAGGTCATAAAACATATCAATAATCATCAATATCAACCAATATAATAATATTATTTAAATAATTAATGCATAACAAAAAATAATTTCCATAGTTAAATAAAAATAACGTGGCAAATTCATGTTACACAGCCGTTATTTCCTGCCACTAAACCTGCAGAAAATAGTTCTTCTCAGGTTTCTCTATGTTTACATTTTCACATTTTGCACTATTTTCTTACACTTAATTGTAAACATGTTGCTTATTTTTTAACCTTCATTTTCAGAAATTATAGTTAAATGTTCAATGTGATTTGACTATTTTGTTGACATTGTTTGTTTTCATGTTTGTGTTGACATTTCTTTTCTGCCTTGATAGCTGAGGGATTATAATCAGAAGAAGGCCTGCTCCTTATTTTCCATAGGTCATAAAATATATCAATAATTATCAATATCAACCAATATAATAATATTATTTAAATAATTACTACATAACAAAAAATCATTTCCATGGTTAAATAAGAATAACGTGGCAAATTCATGTTACACAGCCGTTATTTCCTGCCACTAAACCTGCAGAAAATAGTTCTTCTCAGGTTTCTGTGTTTACATTTTCACATTTTGCACTATTTTCTTACACTTAATTGTAAACATGTTGCTTATTTTTTAACCTTCATTTTCAGAGATTATTTTAAAATGTTCAATGTGATTTGACTATTTTGTTGACATTGTTTGTTTTCATGTTTGTGTTGACATTTCTTTTCTGCCTTGATAGCTGAGGGATTATAATCAGAAGGCCTGCTCCTTATTTTCCATAGGTCATAAAACATAGTAATTATCAATATCAACCGATATAATAATATTATTTAAATAATTATTTCCTGCCACTAAACCTGCAGAAAATAGTTCTTCTCCGGCTTCCTATTTTCCATAAGTCATAGAAAATATGGATCAATATAATAATAATATTCAAATAATTATTGCATAACAAAAAATTAATTTCCATAGTTAAATAAAAATAACATGGCAAATTCATGTTACACAGCCGTTATTTCCTGCCACTAAACCTGCAGAAAACAGTTCTTCTCCGGCTTCCTATTGTCCATAAGTCATAGAAAATATGGATCAATATAATAATAATATTCAAATAATTACTGCATAACAAAAAATTAATTTCCATAGTTAAATACAAATATGGCAAATTCATGTTACACAGCCGTTATTTCCTGCCACTAAACCTGCAGAAAATAGTTCTTCTCAGGTTTCTATGTTTACATTTTCACACTATTTTCTTACACTTTATGAAGCATTTCTTACATATTCCTTATTTTTGCACCTTCATTTTAAGATCTTATTGTTAAATGTTCAATGTGATTTGACTATTTTGTTGACATTGTTTGTTTTCCATGTTTGTGTTGACATTTCCTTTCTGCCTTGATAGCTGAGGGATTATAATCAGAGGAAGTTTAAATTAGTAAAAAAAATATGTAAATATTTAAAAGTGAAAAAATAAGTACATCAAAATAATATATATTAATGAAATATAAATAATGAAAAATAAGAAACAAATATGGACAAAAGTAAATAAATACAAATAAAGATAAATATAAAACATAACATTCAAAAAATATATATCTAAAATATAAAAATAAAGTACAAATGATGTAAAAATGTTTACATTTAATCCATTTTTCTCATGCTCCTTGTTTTCTATATAAATATGAATAGTTATTGATATAAAACATTTATATTTTGATATTTTTCAGCCATATTGCACAGTCCCAGTATTGCATTCATTAGTAGCACACTACTCCCTCACTTATCGCTGTTAATTGGTTCCATGGTCAATTAATTTCCCTCAAGTAGGAAATGATAAATACATAGATAGAATATTGTAACCCTTTAAAACCTGAACATTACACAACTGACAGAAATTCCAACTTGTCAAGACTTGGTCTTGGGTGTGTGCTTTTCCGGGATGCAACGGAAAGTTGGCTCGTGCGAGACGGGAATGAAGGTACATGATTTATTATTATCAAAAAAAAGGAATAAATGAAAGCGCGCACAGTGGCGGAGAATAAACTATGAAACCAAAAGACTATAGCAAAAAAGTACAAATGAAAAGCACGCACAATGGCGGAGAACAAACTATGAAAAACAAAAAGACTATAAACATGGAACAAAAACTTACTTGGCTTGGACAAAAATAGTTGCATGAAGAATGGACATTGGAAGAAGTGCCAGGCATGGACAGAGCATAAATGTGGTGAGGTCGTCAGCACGACAAACTGAAAAGAATGAACTTAAATACTATGGACATGATTAACGAAAACAGGTGCGTGACTCAAAACGTGAAACAGGTGCGTGACGTGACAGGTGACAACTAATGGTTGCTATGGTGACAAACAAGAGTGCACAATGAGTCCAAACGTGGAACAGGTGAAACTAATGGGGTAATCATGGAAACAAGACAAGGGAGTGAAAAGACAGAAACTAAAGAGTTCTATAACTAAACAAAACATGACTTAAAACAAAACATGATTACACAGACATGACTCAACTATTTGAAATTGCGGCTTTTATTGGTCCTCCTGAACAAATCTCTTCTTTCTTACAAAAACAATATATCATTTTCAATTTGCATCATATTTGACACAGCTGGTCACAAAATAATATTTCATGACAAAGCAAAACATAACACGGTCTATAGAAATACATGCTATTGTCACGGCTTGCTGCGAGGTTTGTTCCCCCGGGATGCAAACGGATCGCTCCGGACAGGACTTGCAGGTAGGAACATATTTTAATCTTGGAACTCAAAGGGGTACAAAAAACGGAAAATAAGGCGAAGGCACAACGTGTTGATGGCACTTGGAGCTAATGCTACCTCTTAGCATGGACTAGGGACAAACAGTACTCAGGTAACTGTGGCATGAAACAAACAAGACTTACGTAGCATGGCATGAAGCAAACACTTAGCATAAACTAGAGACAAGGCAAAACTCACGTAGACAGGTTGCATGAAGCAAACAGTGACGCCAGGCCGACTGATTGGCAAAGGCAAGCTTAAATAATGCCTCTGATTAGTGCTCGGGTATCAGGTGAGCGGGCGAGCACTAATCAGAGACAGGTGAACACAATGAGTAACCATGGCAACCAAAACAAACTCAGGAGGTGCACAAAAACAGGAGCTAAGGGAGTCCAAACTAACAGAACATAACAAAAACATGATCCGGACCACGGTTCATGACAGTTATTTCCAAACATAACAACATTTGTCCTCATCATCTTCTCCAGCTGCTCCACGTGACTTCAAGTCACTTTTTTTAGCATTTTCAAACTTGTCAACATTTGCCATCTAAAAAAAAAACTTACAAAAAGTCAACATCATTTTTGTATGTGATTTATTTTGTTCTCTGCTAAAAACCAGAAAGCTACAATTTATTGCCAGTCTTCTGAAAAAGTAATGAATTACAGTTACTCGTTACTTTACCAAAAAAGTAATTGAATTACTCACGGAATGACTCTTAAATAAATGTAATGGATTACTCGGGGAAAGTAACTCATTTGCTACTTAAACAAAGACTTGCAATATCTGGCATGTGCATGAGAGAGATGTTTCATATAAGAGCGCCGTGTGCCGAGTCTGTGCTTTTTAAAAGGCGGGGCCTGTTGCCTAGGTGACGTGTGACGTCATCGAGGGTTTCGACAGAGCTGTGTTTGTTAGCGTTAGCAGTTAGCAGCGGCACTTTGTCGGCTCTGACGCCAGCTCTTTTCAATCTTTCCACCGGACTTTGTTACCTCTGTTTAGTGCAGAGATGGAATGTAGTACGTCCATGGCCGTCATTTCTTCTTGTCAACAAACGGGGTATTATTTGGATGGCGAGTTTGTCACTTCAATCATTGATTTGTTGTTCATTATTACCATCGTTTACGTAAACTGTATACTATATATATATATATATATATATATATATATATATATATATATATATATATATATATATATATATGTATGTGTGGGAAAAAAATCACAAGACTACTTCATCTCTACAGGCCTGTTTCATGAGGGGTTCCCTCAATGAATTGAGGGAACCCCTCATGAAACAGGCCTGTAGAGATGAAGTACATATATTGCGCTCTACTATGGTATCGAGCACTATTTTTTGGATAACCTTATTAAGACATATATATATATATATATATATATATATATATATATATATATATATATATATAGTATATACTGTATATATATATATATATATATAGAGTATATACTATATATATATATATATATATATATATATATATATATATATATATATATATATAGTATATACTCTATATATATATATATATATATATATACAGTATATACTATATATATATATATATATATATATATATATATATATATATATATATATATATATATATATATATGGAAGGAACCCAGTATAGTTTTTATTAAAATGTTATCCATCAAGTGTCTAAAATGGAGTAGATGAGTTATTGTCATATTTCCCCAGGAGATTGTTTATGTTTAGAAATGAAATGTTGATGTTAGACACAGGTAATAAACACAATGATGTCACTACTGGTCACACCTTTCTACAAAATAATGTTCAACAACAAGTTGAAGTCCTGACGTGTAATATTCATCTGGAATAACTTTGAGTGCACATGAATATATCGCTTATCGGTATCAGTATCAGCCCAGAAGAGACCACATCAGTTCTGGGCCAAAAGTGTGAAATGAAAGCAAATGTTTGTGTTGTGGTTTGTGTGGTCCGAGCCAGCAGGAAGTCAACATCAGACCGAGGCGTGGACTTCTGACATGTGATCCTGGTCTCTAAGCCTCCTAAGCCGGGTAGACCGAGGACACGAGTCCCGAGTCCTGCGCCAGGCTTTCAGGGCTGATTGCGCCGATGAGGACGGAGCCAAACTGGCGCCCAATGAAAGGAGGAAACTTCCTTGTGGACATGAAGACTGAAGACGTCTTTCTTTCTTCTTGCTCACGCTGCTGTGGACGCCATCGCCATGGTGATGTTCAAGTCTTCACGGTCCAAACCCTAGACCACTATCACCTTTCCCAAAGGAACCATTCTTAACAGCCTGTTCTCATTGTTTCGGCCTCATCTAGTGGCCAATATTTCTGTAGAATTGGACTTTTTAGTGTATTTCTGCAGCATGGCGTGGACATCGGGGGCGGTACCTCTGGATTGGCAGACCGGGGTGGTGGTTCCTCTCTTTAAGAAGGGGAACCGGAGGGTGTGTTCTAACTATCCTGGGATCACACTCCTCAGCCTTCCCGGTAAGGTCTATTCAGGTGTACTGGAGAGGAGGCTACGCCGGATAGTCCAACCTCGGATTCAGGAGGAACAGTGTGGTTTTGGTCCTGGTGGTGGAACTGTGGACCAGCTCTATACTCTGGGCAGGGTCCTTGAGGGTCCATGGGAGTTTGCCCAACCAGTCTACATGTGTTTTGTGGACTTGGAGAAGGCATTCGACCGTGTCCCTCGGGAAGTCCTGTGGGGAGTGCTCAGAGAGTATGGGGTATCGGACTGTCTGATTGTGGCAGTCCGCTCCCTGTATGATCAGTGTCAGAGCTTGGTCCGCATTGCCGGCAGTAAGTCGGACACGTTTCCAGTGAGGGTTGGACTCCGCCAAGGCTGCCCTTTGTCACCCATTCTGTTCTGAACTTAAATGGTAAATGGTAAATGGGTCGTACTTGTATAGCGCTTTTCTACCTTTTTAAGGAACTCAAAGCGCTTTGACACTATTTTCCACATTCACACATTCACACACTGATGGCGGGAGCTGCCATGCACGGCGCTAACCAGTCCCATCAGGAGCAAGGGTGAAGTGTCTTGCTCAAGGACACAACGGACGTGACTAGGATGGTAGAAGGTGGGGATTGAACCAGTAACCCTCAGATTGCTGGCACGGCCACTCTCCCAACTTCGCCACGCCGTCCCCAACTTTTATGGACAGAATTTCTAGGCGCAGTCAAGGCGTTGAGGGGATCTGGTTTGGTGGCTGCAGGATTAGGTCTCTGCTTTTTAAACATGATGTGGTCCTGATGGCTTCATCTGGCCAGGATCTTCAGCTCTCACTGGATCGGTTCGCAGCCGAGTATGAAGCGACTGGGATGGGAATCAGCACCTCCAAGTCCGAGTCCATGGTTCTCGCCCGGAAAAGGGTGGAATGCCATCTCTGGGTTGGGGAGGAGACCCTGCCCCAAGTGGAGGAGTTCAAGTACCTCGGAGTCTTGTTCACGAGTGAGGGAAGAGTGGATCGTAAGATGGACAGGTGGATCGGTGCGGCGTCTTCAGTAATGCGGACGCTGTATCGATCCGTTGTGGTGAAGAAGGAGCTGAGCCGGAAGGCAAAGCTCTCAATTTACCGGTCCATCTACGTTCCCATCCTCATCTATGGTCATGAGCTTTGGGTTATGACCGAAAGGACAAGATCACGGGTACAAGCGGCCCAAATGAGTTTCCTCCGCCGGGTGGCGGGGCTCTCCCTTAGAGATAGGGTGAGAAGCTCTGCCATCCGGGGGGAGCTCAAAGTAAAGCCGCTGCTCCTCCACATGGAGAGGAGCCAGATGAGGTGGTTCGGGCATCTGGTCAGGATGCCACCCGATCGCCTCCCTCGGGAGGTGTTTAGGGCACGTCCGACCGGTAGGAGGCCACGGGGAAGACCCAGGACACGTTGGGAAGACTATGTCTCCCGGCTGGCCTGGGAACGCCTCGGGATCCCCCGGGAGGAGCTGGACGAAGTGGCTGGGGAGAGGGAAGTCTGGGCTTCCCTGCTTAGGCTGCTGCCCCCGCGACCCGACCTCGGATAAGCGGAAGAAGATGGATGAATGGATGGATGGACTTTTTAGTTCATTTAAGCATTTTTGTGCATGAAAACTCTTCATGGAAGACAGAATGAGGTAGAAAACACAAAGCTAAGCTACGAACCTTCATATTGTTTAGCATTCACTTCCTGTCGTTTCATGGAAGAAGTTGTTCCACTTGGTCTAACGGCGTGAAATGTAAACACAAAGCCCGGGTTTAGACGCACACCTGGGAGGAAAACCCCAACGTGACCAAGTTGTGGCGGCGAAGAAGAAGAAGAAGAAGAAGAAGAAGCTGATGAAATGGATCTGCATTGACTTTTATTGATGTAGTGTGTGGACATTTCTAGGCGCTAACAATAATAATATTCACTACACAAGGTGGCATAAATAATGGGAATAGAAAATAAATATGCAGTTTGGTGTTCAACCGTCCGTGGGAGTGGCCTAGGCCTCGCTCCTGGTCTGGGCAGGGAACGTCACGGTCGAGGTGAAGATAGGACAGAAGAGGAGCTTATTTACAGAATGTTCTGCTAGGTCCAGTCCAGAATGGTCTCCTTGGTCTCTCGCAGGCTTGGCTGAGAATGCCGTGGGGCTCCTCAGGCCCTTGGAGGGCCCTGTGGACCGCTGACGGGGGCCCTACTGAAGCCGCCCTAGCATGACAGTACCCCCCACCCCAGCATGACAGTACCCCCAACCCCAGCATGACAGTACCCTCACCCCGAGCTGCCAGCGTCCCGTCTAGGCAGAAGCAGATGGATTACAGTTCCTTTGGAGCGCCTTAAAGCTAGCGGGTGTTTGCTTGGTCACAGGTTTATATCAGAGTCCATGCCACGTCTCCTTGGTCACAGGTTTATATCAGAGTCCACGTCTCCTTGGTCACAGGTTTATGTCAGAGTCCACGTCTCCTCGTCCCGACTTGGAAGGTCCGTCATGTAAAAGTGGAGCCAGCAGTTAGCTTATGAACTGTGGAGTTGAACGTCTCCTCCTCCAGAGGGCGTTGTGTCGGTCAACCGGAGCGTCTTCCCCCCTCGGGCGTCAGTACGAGTTGCCGGTCAGAGGCGTGGCGTTCTTGCCGCGCTCCCGAGCCGGGCGGCCGTCCTTCTTTCCGCGTGGAACCTCCTTGGCCTCGGACCGGTTGTGGTGCGGCCGGAGGCGCTTGCACTTGCAGGAGGTCACGGCGCGGACCTTGTGAGTCCGGGTGCCGCCGTCGGGACAGTGCAGCCGCAGCCGGCGGGTGCGCGAGTGCGCCGGCACGCAGCGGTAGTCCGAGGCGCCGCTCCTCCACCAGTTGGCGCGGCCGATG